>NC_134358.1:348396301-348696301 GCF_048569485.1 Anomaloglossus baeobatrachus
CTTTATTGGCAGGACCAAAATACAATTAGTGTTGCCAAAGCAAGAGAAATACAGTAAGTGTGGTGGGAGGGGATCAGGGTTATGGGAGTTGGGGGCACAATTTGGGCTCTGACAGTCCATTTAGGGGTCTTAGGTTCCCCTCAGCTATGACATGTGGTGACATATTGGGCGGCGATCTCCACCATTGATTCCTCTTCCCCCAGTAGGAAGCGGAGTTTCATGTCCTCATCCATGGATGGAAAGCCCGGGCTATGGGTGGTAAATTTCTGGAAGTGGGAGCCCCTCACTGCTGAGTATTTGTCACAGTGCAGTAGGAAATGCGTCTCGTCCTCCAAAGGCCCCTTGCTGGCAGTGCTGGCACAGTCTGTTCTCTCGCGGCTTGTATGTCTGTCGGTGCCGCCCTGTTTCCACCTCTAGGCTGTGGGCACTCAGTCTGTACAGGCTCAGGGTCTGCCTGTCTTGGGGTGGCGTAGCCTTTCCAGATATGGGGCCAGAGTGTAGTCCCTCCGCAGTGACCGGTAGATGGTGAGTTTCTGGGAGTTCTCTAATTCACTCTTCCAGTCCTCTATGTATTGCATCTTGCAGCTCTCAGAGATCTCTTTTATTTGGGCTTTTGTCAGGGTGTGTTGCTGACTTTGGCTGCCGGGGTTCCTGGCTTGCTCTGGGCTCCGCTCAGCAGGGCTTTATGATGGTAGGAGCTGGGGTTGCTGTTCTGTATGTGTGCCTGGTGTGATAGCGCCCTCTTGTGTATAGTGAACCATAAGGGAATCGGCCCAGCTCTGCCCTACAGGCTATGTTTGAGGTGCTGCGATGGACTTGGAGGAGATATTTACAGAACTCCATGTGGAAGACTTCGGTAGGGCTGGAATCCCACTTTGTGTGGTCTGGGTAGGTCACTGGGCCCCATACCTCGCTGCCATATAGCAGTATAGGGGTGATGACGCTGTCAAATATCTTGAGCCAGACTCTCACAGGTGGTTTGAGGTGGTACAGTTGTCTTCTGATGGCATAGAAGGTTCTGCATGCTTTTCCTTTCAGGGCTTCTGCTGCTTGCTTGAGGCTCCCGTTATTGCTTAGCTCCAGACCGAGGTAGGTGTAGCTGCTGGTGTTCTCCAGCGTGGAGCCATTTAATGTGAAGGAGGGAGTGTTTATTTTGTTCTGGTTCCTCTTCTGAAACACCATGACTTTGGTCTTCTTTTGGTTGATGGGAAGCGCCCATGT
Source organism: Anomaloglossus baeobatrachus (assembly GCF_048569485.1). Classification (NCBI taxonomy): domain Eukaryota; kingdom Metazoa; phylum Chordata; class Amphibia; order Anura; family Aromobatidae; genus Anomaloglossus; species Anomaloglossus baeobatrachus. The sequence goes on from NC_134358.1 coordinate 348,397,523, forward strand.
GGTGCTGAATGTTTCCAGTACTGCCAGGCTATCTTGGAGGCCTCTTTCAGTTGGCGAGAGTAGCAGGAGGTCATCTGCGTACAGCAGGAACTTCACCTCTCGGTCATGCAGACTGAGGCCTGGAGTGGGGGAGGACTCTAGAGCTGTTGCTAGTCCATTTATATAGATGTTGAATAGAGTTGGACTCAGGCTGCAGCCCTGTCTGACCCCATGGCCCTGTCGGAAGAAAGCCGTCCTCTTTCCGTTCACCTTCACGCTGCACCGGTTCTCAGTGTATGAGCTCTTGATCACGTCGTAGGTCCTGCCACCTATTCCGCTCTCCAGGAGTTTCAGGAACAGGCCTGGATGCCACACTGAGTCAAAGTCCTTTTTGAAGTCCACGAAACATGCAAATATTTTCCCCTGTTTTTTGTCGTGGACGTGGGTCTTGATGAGGCTTTGCAGGGTGTAAATGTGGTCCGTGGTGCGGTGGTTTGGCATGAACCCAGCTTGGCTTCTGCTGAGGACGTCACCCTGGGTGAGGAAGGCGATAATCCTTTTATTAATGATGCTGTTAAACAGTTTTCCCAGAATGCTGTTGACACAGATCCCTCTGTAGTTTGCTGGGTCATATCGGTCTCCATCCTTGTAGATGGGCGTTATGAGACCTTGATTCCAGCTTTGAGGGAAGTAGCCGGCACTCAGGACGTGGGTGAATAGTTTAGCCAGTGCTGCATGAATATCTGGGGAACTGTATTTGATCATCTCGGGCAGGATGCCGTCACTGCCCGCGGCCTTCTTAGATTTTAGCAGTTTGATTCTGTCTTTTGTTTCCAGCACACTGATTGGTATGTCCAGAGGATTTTGAAAGTCCTTGATTGTCTCCTCCATGTCCCTCAGTTTAGTCATTAGATGCTCTTGTTCTGGGGTTAGGTCGTCTTCTGGGGTATTCTTGTAGAGGCCCTTGAAGTAGCTGTGCCAGATGTTGCCATTTTGAATGTGGAGGGTTCTTTGCTTGGGACTTGTACCGATATGGCTCCATGTCTCCCAGAATGAGTTATCCTGGAGGGAGTCTTCGAGCTGCTGCAGTTTGTGGGAGATGTGCTTTTGTTTTTTCTCCTTGAGGGTTCGCTTGTATTGCCTCTGTAGGGTGTCATGGACCACTCTTAGCTCCTTGTTGTCCGGGTCTCTGTGTTTTTGATTTGAGGCTATCCTTAGGGAGTTGCGCAGTGTCTTGCATTCTTTATCAAACCATTTTTGGCCTTGTTTATTTGTAGGTCTCTTGGAGTTGGTCCTTCTGAGGCCTGCTAGCTCTGCCATGGTATATAGGATGTTATTAAAGTCGTTTACTGCCAGGTTGACCCCTTGCTGGTTTGATGTATAGGATTTTGTGTGAAAGTTTACAAGCAGCTCTTTAATCTCTGTTCTGTTGGTCGTGTTGGTGTATTCAATGGCTAACTGTTTGGACCACTTGAAGGATGGTGGCAAATTGTGGAGACCGCTCAAGTGGGGCTTTTGTGTGGGTGACTTGTCCGTGGATCTCAGGTACAGCAGTGTCTGGTTGTGGTCTGACATGTGGGTGTCGGGGGTGACTATGAAGGCATTCATGTTTGCTGGGTCCATGTCTGTTATGGCATAATCCACTACACTACTGCCCGTGTGGGAGTTTAGTGTAAATCTCCCTAATGAGTCCCCCCTGGTGCGCCCGTTCAGTATATGCAGCCCCAAGCTCCGGCACAGGTTCAGCAGTTTTCTGCCGCTTTTATTCACCACTCTGTCATAGCTGTTTCTTGTTGTCTGTACTGAGTCTCTGTAGAAGGGCTCATCTCCCAGGACGTATGTGTTTCCGTCAGGTGACAGGTAGTCCTTCTCTGTACCTGTCCTGGCGTTCAGGTCTCCACAGATGAGCACCTTACCTTTGGACTGGAATTGGGCAGCCTCCCTCTGAAGTTCCTCGTAGATGTCCGGCTTATAGTATGGGGATTCTGATGGAGGGATGTAGGCTGCGCAGAGGTAGATGTCCTCGCCTTTCTCTCTCTCTCTCTCTCTCTCTCTCTCTCTCTCCTTTCTCTCTCTCCTTTCTCTCTCTCCTTTCTCTCTCTCTCCTTTCTCTCTCTCTCCTTTCTCTCTCTCTCCTTTCTCTCTCTCTCCTTTCTCTCTCTCTCCTTTCTCTCTCTCTCCTTTCTCTCTCTCTCCTTTCTCTCTCTCTCCTTTCTCTCTCTCTCCTTTCTCTCTCTCCTTTCTCTCTCTCCTTTCTCTCTCCTTTCTCTCTCCTTTCTCTCTCCTTTCTCTCTCCTTTCTCTCTCCTTTCTCTCTCCTTTCTCTCTCTTTTCTCTCTCTTTTCTCTCTCTTTTCTCTCTCCTTTCTCTCGCTCTCCTTTCTCTCGCTCTCCTTTCTCTCGCTCTCCTTTCTCTCGCTCTCCTTTCTCTCGCTCTCCTTTCTCTCGCTCTCCTTTCTCTCGCTCTCCTTTCTCTCGCTCTCCTTTCTCTCGCTCTCCTTTCTCTCGCTCTCCTTTCTCTCGCTCTCCTTTCTCTCGCTCTCCTTTCTCTCGCTCTCCTTTCTCTCGCTCTCCTTTCTCTCGCTCTCCTTTCTCTCGCTCTCCTTTCTCTCGCTCTCCTTTCTCTCGCTCTCCTTTCTCTCGCTCTCCTTTCTCTCGCTCTCCTTTCTCTCGCTCTCCTTTCTCTCGCTCTCCTTTCTCTCGCTCTCCTTTCTCTCGCTCTCCTTTCTCTCTCGCTCTCCTTTCTCTCTCGCTCTCCTTTCTCTCTCGCTCTCCTTTCTCTCTCGCTCTCCTTTCTCTCTCGCTCTCCTTTCTCTCTCGCTCTCCTTTCTCTCTCGCTCTCCTTTCTCTCTCTCTCTCCTTTCTCTCTCTCTCTCCTTTCTCTCTCTCTCTCCTTTCTCTCTCTCTCTCCTTTCTCTCTCTCTCTCCTTTCTCTCTCTCTCTCCTTTCTCTCTCTCTCTCCTTTCTCTCTCGCTCTCCTTTCTCTCTCGCTCTCCTTTCTCTCTCGCTCTCCTTTCTCTCTCGCTCTCCTTTCTCTCTCGCTCTCCTTTCTCTCTCGCTCTCCTTTCTCTCTCGCTCTCCTTTCTCTCTCGCTCTCCTTTCTCTCTCGCTCTCCTTTCTCTCTCGCTCTCCTTTCTCTCTCGCTCTCCTTTCTCTCTCGCTCTCCTTTCTCTCTCGCTCTCCTTTCTCTCTCGCTCTCCTTTCTCTCGCTCTCCTTTCTCTCGCTCTCCTTTCTCTCGCTCTCCTTTCTCTCGCTCTCCTTTCTCTCGCTCTCCTTTCTCTCGCTCTCCTTTCTCTCGCTCTCCTTTCTCTCGCTCTCCTTTCTCTCGCTCTCCTTTCTCTCGCTCTCCTTTCTCTCGCTCTCCTTTCTCTCGCTCTCCTTTCTCTCGCTCTCCTTTCTCTCGCTCTCCTTTCTCTCGCTCTCCTTTCTCTCGCTCTCCTTTCTCTCGCTCTCCTTTCTCTCGCTCTCCTTTCTCTCGCTCTCCTTTCTCTCGCTCTCCTTTCTCTCGCTCTCCTTTCTCTCGCTCTCCTTTCTCTCGCTCTCCTTTCTCTCGCTCTCCTTTCTCTCGCTCTCCTTTCTCTCGCTCTCCTTTCTCTCGCTCTCCTTTCTCTCGCTCTCCTTTCTCTCGCTCTCCTTTCTCTCGCTCTCCTTTCTCTCGCTCTCCTTTCTCTCGCTCTCCTTTCTCTCGCTCTCCTTTCTCTCGCTCTCCTTTCTCTCGCTCTCCTTTCTCTCGCTCTCCTTTCTCTCGCTCTCCTTTCTCTCGCTCTCCTTTCTCTCGCTCTCCTTTCTCTCGCTCTCCTTTCTCTCGCTCTCCTTTCTCTCGCTCTCCTTTCTCTCGCTCTCCTTTCTCTCGCTCTCCTTTCTCTCGCTCTCCTTTCTCTCGCTCTCCTTTCTCTCGCTCTCCTTTCTCTCGCTCTCCTTTCTCTCGCTCTCCTTTCTCTCGCTCTCCTTTCTCTCGCTCTCCTTTCTCTCGCTCTCCTTTCTCTCGCTCTCCTTTCTCTCGCTCTCCTTTCTCTCGCTCTCCTTTCTCTCGCTCTCCTTTCTCTCGCTCTCCTTTCTCTCGCTCTCCTTTCTCTTTCTCAGACCTAGTGATGATCAGTTGATGCGGTTAGCTGACGGAATCAGCTGACACTATAAGTCGAGCGGTGAGGCCGGCTTTTTACCTCCCGGCCAGCTAAACTATCAGCTGATGCTGTCGGACAGAAGTCTGCACTGAAGTGTGTAGTTTGTTTTTGTTTTTTTTGCACTGATGTATCAGCTGATTGTATAAAAGCTGTTTATACAATCAGCTGCTATATCATGTGATTCAGGCCCTTAAACCTGACACATAATCTGATCGCTTTGCCTTCCAGCAAACCGATCAGATGATATTGGATCCGGATTGGACGGCACGGGACCTTTGACCCCGGATTACTGCGGAGGGGGGTTCTTTATTTCAATAAAGATGGAGTCACTAAGTGTGTTGTGTTTTATTTATAATAAAAATATTTTTCTGTGTGTTGTGGTTCTTTTTATCAGTACTAGAAATTCCTGGTGGCCATGTCTAATATTGGCGTGCCACCATGAATTTCGGGCTTAGGGCCAGTTGATAATATACAGCTAGCCCTAACCCCATTATTACCCAGCAAGCCACCGTCACCAGGGCTGTTGGAAGAGTTGGATACAGCACCAGAGGATGGCGCTTCTATGAAAGCGCCGTTTTCTGGGGCGGCTGCGGACTGCAATTCGCAGCAGAGGGGCCCAGAAAGCTCATGCCAACCTGTACTGTGGATTCCAATCCCCAGCTGCCTAGTTGTACCTGGCTGGACACAAAAATATGGCGAAGTCCACGTCATTTGTTTTTTAATTATTTCATGAAATTCATGAAATAATAAAAAAAGGGCTTCCCTATATTTTTGGTTCCCAGCCGGGTACAAATAGGCAGCTGGGGGTTGGGGGCAGCTCGTAGCTGCCTGCTGTACCTGGCTAGCATAGCAACATATGGCGAAGCCCAAATAATTTTTTTGGGGGGGCAAAACGTTTTGCATACAGTCCTGGATGGAGTATGCTGAGCCTTATAGTTCTGCAGCTACTGTCTGCCTGTATGCAGGAGAGCAGACAGCAGCTGCAGAACTACAAGGCTCAGCATACTCCATCCAGGACTGTATGCAGGAGTTTTTTGCCCACCAAAAAAATGACGTGGGCTTCGCCATGATTTTGTATGCTAGCCTGGTACAGCAGGCAGGTACGGTTGCCCCTAACCCCCAGTTGCCTATTTGTACCTGGCTGGGAACTAAAAATATAGGGAAGCCCATTTTTTTAAATTATTTTACTTTATTTCATGAAATAATTTAAAAACAAATGACGTGGACTTCGCCATATTTTTGTGTCCAGCCAGGTACAACTAGGCAGCTGGGGATTGGAATCCGCAGCACAGGTTAGCCCGAGGTTTCTGGGCCCCTCTGCTGCGAATTGCAATCCGCAACCGCCCCAGAAAATGGCGCTTTCATAGAAGCGCCATCATCTGGCGCTGTATCCAACTCTTCAACAGCCCTGGTGACGGTGGCTTGCTGGGTAATAATGGGTTAATACTGGCTTTGTTTTACTAGCTAGTATTAAGCCAGAGATTCTTAATGTCAGGCAAGTTTGACCCGGCCATTAAAAATCTCCAATAAAGGGTTAAAAAAAAGACACCACACAGAGAAAAAATACTTTAATAGAAATAAATACACAGACACATTAGAGACTCCGTGTTTATTACTCCCTCTTATCCCTCCACGATCCGGCTCTTCTGTCTTCTTTCTCCTTCAACACATGCAGCTCTGCTACATCAGCAGCGCTGCATGGGGGAAGACGCTGTTCACCGTGCAGTGTTTTCACTCCGTGAGTGAGAAGGAGCTGCTGCCTGTAAGCGGTGACGTCACCACTGACAGGCGCGTTGCTATAGCAACGGTGATCTCCGTTATTGACCGGCTGTGGCAGCCGGTTTATAACGGAACGGGGAAGCAGACCGGGAACCTGACCGTGTGCCAGAGCATGTCGCTGATACACGGGGATGCACAAACGATCACCGCGTACTGAAGAGATGCACTGACAGGTCCTCCATGACGCGTCATAGTCATGTGACCAGTCTGTAGCCAATGAGATAACAGACACGTGACTGGTCACATGGCTATTTTGACGTCACGGAAGGTCCTGTCAGTGCTGGTTATCAGGAGGACGCAGCGATCATCGGAAGGAATAGCGACATGAGACAGAGTGCAGGACGGATCGCGGGGACCGGTAAGTGTTATGGCAATGTTTATTAACTGTATGTGTACATTTATAATGTGTTTTTATGTGTTTGTGATTGCCTCCCATTGTTTTCAATGGGGTTCGAGAGGTTCGTCGAACGGCTCATCGAACGGGGCACCGTTTAACGAACCAAATCGGACTCGAACTCTAGGGGAATGGCTCATCTCTACTGATGACACCAAATTATGTAGGATATTAAAAACTGACCATGATAGTACAATATTACGAAATGATCTGGATAAGATGTCAGAATAGGCAGATACTTGGCATATGGGATTTAATGTTGATAAATGTAAAGTAATGCACCTAGGACGGAGTAATCCTATAGCTGCATATACATTAAATGATAGTAAACTAGGGACTACAGAACAGGAGAAGGACTTAGGTATTCTCAATACAAATAAGCTGAGCAGCTGTAAGCAATATCAAGCAGCAGCTGCTAAAGCAAACAAGATTCCAGGGTGTATAAAAAGAGAGATTAGACTTCTGGCTCCAGGGTGTGCATGGTCAGCAGAAGGTAAGCAGAGCTCTGCATTCAGCCCCTGCTCCCTGGCTGACAAACACACAAATATATTCCTCACCTGCTGATGAGACCCTCTGGTGACCACTCCAGCTTTAATGGAGAGATTTGTGCAGAGGCCTGGGATCAAGGTCACACAATCCCCCAGGGCCCAGAGAAGCCTCAGGCATAAGATGGGAAATTGCACAGCAGGCTGATAAAACAGGCAGAGATAAGGCTCCTGCAGCTTCAAAGTCTCCCAGTAAGCAAAGAGTGGAGGAGAACCAGTGTAATGTGATTGAGTTCCAAATGCACTACAAATCACTAGCAGAAGAGGTTGCAAATAAATTGGCCCCAGAATTAAAGAAATCGCTAGAGCAGACAGTGGCTGAAGCCCTCCAGAAAATGCAGGCATCCATCTCACAACAGGCTGCAAGGCTGGACACTGCAGAAACTAGAATCAATGCTGCATAAAATGAGGTGGACGACCTGAAATCAGAACTTGCAAAAGTTACAAAAGTAAGTTAACTACTGGAGAAAGTAGAGAACTTAGAAAACTGGTCCAGGAGAAATAATCTGAGGATTATAGGTCTCCCAGAGTCCATTACCCTGGCATAGCTATTTGGGATCTTTGGAGAGGATTTCCCAGCAGCCCTGGGACTGAAAACCCCATTAAAGATTAAAAGGGCACACAGAGTCGGTCCACCAGCTCAACAGCAGAATGAGGCCCCTTTAAGACCTAGACCTGCTATTGCACATTTTTTGGACTTTGCTGACAAGGTCAAGGTGCTACAGAAATACAGGGAAGCAACGCTCCAATTTTTTTAACAAGACATAAAATCCTACTATTTAATGATTACTCAGTGGAGGTAAAAAAAGAAGAGCGTTCAGCGAGCTCTGTTCAGACATGGTGAAAAGGAAAATAAGATTCGCCCTTCTGTTTCCTGCAGTCCTAAAGATTTTCGCACCAGGAGGAGGTGCAAAAATCTTTTGTGGCTCCAAATCTGGCAGCTGAATATGTGAAAACAACCTTTAAAGTGGCAAGAGGCGACAACCAGGAGGAGACCCGAGGAAAACGTTGAGAAACATAGCACCAAAAGACTTGACTAGCGGACGAATGAGAGAGGACGGAGAGAGATTTTGTGGACTGAAGGAGGGGAAGGGATAAAGCAGGACATTGGGGGATCGTCCAGGGGAGTTTGATCCTATACATTGCTTTGATCTTCGTGCCTCGTCTACCTCCTTTTTTTTCCCTCTTTCTCTCCTTCTCTCTCTTCCTCTTTAATATCCAAAACGTAAATGACACGTCAATATATGCTCTCGTTTTTCATGACAAATTACCTACTATTCTTCCTTTAGGAAACATTTTGGTAAAATTATTATTTTGCAGAAATGTAGAATTGTATGGGAGTTTGGGTTGGGGAAAAACAGAAAGGTTGAACGGAAAAGAAGGGGAGAATGCCGATAACTGTATCCCAGTGATCCCAACTAGGGGAGACCGTTTTGGGACAGGTAAGAGTCCCTTATACACGCATGAAAAAAGGAAGTCCAAGAAATATACATCTTACTATTGGTTAGAGCACGGTTTGGGGTATTAAAAAGTTTAATAGCCAAGTTTTGAATAGCTAAAAGTTACGTGTTGACAAAGTTTACAGGGGTTCAGGTACAAATAATCACAATGAAAATTATATCTTGGAACGTAAAGGAGCTACAATCTCCCCAAAAGACAATCATGGTGCTGAGGCAATTTAAAAAACTCAAATCAGACATAGCCATGCTACAGGAGACTCATCTTGCAACAAAAGAATTTGAGAGGATGAACAAAATGTGGGTGGGCCAGGTTCTGGGTTGTCCGTCACAGAATAGAAAAGGGGGAGTACTAATTTTAGTTCACGAACAGGCCAGATGCAGCATAGTTGAGCACGAGAATAATGAAGAAGGCAGATGGCAAAAATTGACTTTGATCTATCAGGGGAGACAGTTAAAATTGTGCAACCATTATGCACCCACACATACAAAATATTTTTCCAAAATCTGGAAAGCCAGATACAACTGGAAAAGTGTGGGAGGGGACCTTAATACAGTAGTCAATACATGGGAGGATAGAGTAGGAAAAAAACAGATCCAGTGATGTAGAACGTACACATGACAAAATTTTGACACCATTTTTGGAAACCACGAAAATGCTTGATTGTTGGTGTATGCAACATCCTACAGGGAGGGAATATACTCACCTTTCACAAGTTCATAACAGCTGGTCTAGGATTGACTATTTTTTGGGGTCACAGAACCTAGGGCCAGAAGTGGAGGAGGTTAACATTCAGGACATGGTCATATCGGATCACTCCCCTTTTGGAATTGGTGCTGCGAGATGCTCATCCGAAGGGAACAGATATCCTGTGGAGATTCCTGTCATACATGGCAAAAGAGGAGAATTTCCAAAAACTTTTAAAAATGTGGTGGTCAGAGTTTACTACAGATAACCAACAACATAAACTAGACAGCCATTTATTTTGGGATACGGCCAAAGCTGTTTTAAGAGGTTGGATTAGGGGGTACATGGCAGCGCAAAAGAAAAAAACACTTCAGGCTTATGATAAAGCGGCAAAGGAACTTAGAGAGACATATACACAATTCCAACAAACACCAAATACATCAAATAGAGACAGTGGGTGACAGCAAAAAGAATTTTGACCTGTGGCTCGATAAAAAGGAACAGATTAAGGGCCAGAGAGTAAAAGCGCAATTTTTCAGATATGGAAACAAGTCAGGTAAACTATTAGCAAACTTTGAAAAAGGAAAGATCTCTATTACGAACATTGAGTGTTTAAGAGATGAACAGGGGCAAAATCATACTGACCCTAAAAAATAAACGGGATTTTAGAAAGCTTTTACACAAAACTATATACTCAGGAAAACTTTAAGATAAAGGGAGGAAAGGAGCTGCTAAACAACCTTGCCCTGCCAAAAATTTCAGAAGTAGATAGGTAAACCTTGAATGCACCAATCCGGGAAGGCGAAATAACAGAGGCTATTAAAAATTAAAAAAATAACAAAGCTCCAGGCCCTGACTGACTTCCAGGAGAATTCTTTAAAATTTTGAATGAGGACATAATACCCACACTAAGCCAAGTATACAACACTATCTTACAGCAGCAAACACTTCTACAATCTGGGAATATGGCCTACATCAAAGTTATCCACAAAAAAGGAAAAGATGAAATTGATCCGGCATCCTATAGACCCATATCCCTGATCTTAAACTATTGTCCAAAATCTTAGCTGACCGATTGCACCTATTTCTTCCATCGTTGATAGAAAAACATCAGGTGGGATTTATTAAAAATAGATTGGCGGTTTTTAATATTCGTTCTGTCTTAGCGGTACAGGATAGTATGAGATGACCGGGCATGGTGGGAGGCAACCCGGCACGTTTGGCACCGGATGCCGAAAAAGCTTTCGACAACGTAAACTGGGAATGGTTGGAGCTAGTGTTGGACAAAGTGGGAATCATAGGGACCTTCCAAAGCTATATAAAAGCCATGTATGCTGACCCACAAGCAAAATTAGTAACTCCAGGATTTCTGTAATTCACCTTCAAAAGGGAACTAGACAGGGATGTCCACTTTCACCGTTATTATTTGATATCGCCATTGAACCACTTGCCCAACAATTTTTAAAATGTGAAAATTTTACAGGGATAAGAGTGGTAAACAGAGAAATAAAGCTGACCTATTTTGCTGATGATATGCTTTATTTCTAGCAGAACCGGAAAAAGTTACAGCATATCTTAAACCTGATTGAATCTTTTGGAGCCTACTCTAGCTACAAAATAAATATAAATAAATGCCAGTTGCTATTCCTAAGACCCACAGGTCAGAGATCAAAGAAATTTTTGAACATAGAAGTGGTGACGCAGTTTATCAGCTACTTAGGAATTAAAATTGGTGCAGACTCCTTGGCCATCTATAGACTTAATTACTAGAGATGAGCGAGCCTCTAGAGGCTCGAGTTCGGTTCGTCAAACGGAGGCCGCGTTCGAGTTCGGTTCGGCGAGCCGTTCGACAAACCTCTCGAACCCCATTGAAACCAATGGCAGGCAAACACAAACACATAAAAACACATTATAAATGTACACCTACAGTTAATAAACATTGCCATAACACTTACAGGTCCCCGCGATGCGTCCTGCACTCTGTCTCCCGCCGCTTTTCCTTCCGATAATCGCTGCGTCCTCCCGGTAACCAGCACTGATGATGGGACCTATCGTGACGTCAAAATAGCATGTGACCAGTCACGTGTCTATTCTCATTAGCTACAGAGTGGTCACATGGCTAGACGTCATGCTAGGTCCTGTCAGTGCATCTCTCCGGTACGCGGTGATCGTTTGTGTATCTCCGTGTACCGGCGAGATGCTCTGGCACACGGTCAGCTTCTCCCGTTCTGCTTCCCCGTTCCGTTATTCACCGGCTGCCACAGCCGGTCAATAACTGAGATCACCATTGCTATAGCAATGTGCCTGTCAGCGGTGACATCACCGTTTACAGCCTGCAGCCTCTGATCACTCTCACTGAGTGATATAGACTGCACGGGGAGTAGCAACGTCCTTCCTCCCATGCAGCGCTGTCTGATATAGCAGAGCTGCATGGGTTGAAGGAGAAAGAAGACAGAAGACCATGGATCGTGGAGGGATAAGAGGGAGTAATAAACATGGAGTCTCTAATGTGTCTGTGTATTTATTTCTATTTAAAGTGTTTTTTCTCTGTGTGATGTCTTTTTTTTTTTACCTTTTATTGGAGATTCTTAATGGCCGGGTCAAACTTTCCTGACATTAAGAATAGAGATGAGTGATGTTCGAGGTTCACCAATTTCATGTTCGAGTGATTTTGGGGGGTGCTCGAGATCGAACTCGAGCTTTTTGGTAAAAGCTCGATAGCTCGAGTTACGTTCGAGAACGGTTCGACAAAAGCGTGGCTTTTTACAGCTAAAGTGTGCAGGGAGCCATCGCTGGCAGCCTGCGGTAAGCTGGTAACCAAGGTAAATATCGGGTATCCAAGCAAAGCGCTTTGCTTAGTAACCTGGTATTTACCCTGGTTACGTGTGCAGGGAGCCGACACTTCCCCGCTCGGCTCCGACCCCTCCTGCACTCGGCATGTACACACACACACACACACACACACTCACACTCACCTGTTCCCAGCCATGCAGTCCCCGGCACTGACGTCCTCAGCGCCACATGACCCCGCTCGGCTCCACCCACCTTGCACTCCGCACATATTACCCCACTCGACTCCACCCACCTCACACTCCGCACACATTACCCCGCTCGGCTTACCTGCGGTGATGAAGTCCTGCCCTCCCAATGTCAGCGCTGTCACTGTCCTCCATGGCCGCCGCTTGTCACATCTCCTCTCGATGCCGACTTGAGACTGTGACTAGCTGTGACGTCACGGGCTCCCGCCATACTTTGTTGTGAAGGTGGCGGTCATTGAAGTCAGTGACAGCTCTGCTATCAGGAGTGCAGCGATCACTGAAGGTAATGTACCTAGCTAAGCTCCTGACAGCAGAACTTGTCATGCCCTGCAGTGACCTGGGCTGACCTATTGATGTTAGCTCAGGTCACTGCATTGCTCTCCCAGCCAATGGGGAACATTCTGTTCTTCATTGAGTGGGACATTAACTATGGTATGGATCGCTGTGGGACACCCTTGGATTACAGCAGACCTGGATTTGTTTTTCTTTCTAATAAATTGGTGAAAGAGGGAATGTTTTTGGGGAGTGTTTTTTCAAATAAAAATGTTTGTCTATTTTTTTTTTTTTTTATTACTGACTGGGTTGGTGATGTCGGGTATCTGATAGAGGCCTCACATCACAAACCCCAGGGATTGATGCCAGGTGACATTACACATCTGGTATTAACCCCATATATTACCCCGTTTGCCACCGCACCAGGGCAACGGGATGAGCTGGAGCAAAGCACCAGGATTGGCTCATCTAATGGATGCGCCACTTCTGGGGAGGCTGCGGCCTGCTATTTTTAGGCTGGGGAGAGTCCAATAACCATAGGCCTCCCTAGTCTGAGAATATCAGACCTCAGCTGTCCGCTTTACCTTGGCTGGTGATCCAATTTTAGGGGGACCCTCACGTGTTGGTTTTTTTTTGTTTAAATTATTTATTTAATTTAAAATAACAGCGTGGGGTGCCCTCAGTTTTGGATTACCAGCCAAGGTGAAGCTGCCAGCTGTGGTATGCAGGCTGCAGCTGTCTGCTTTTCCCTTAGCTGGTTATCAAAAATAGGGGGAACCCCACGTCATTTTTTTTAAATGTATTTATTTTTTTGGCTAAATACAAGGCTAAGCACCCTTTAGTGCCACATGAAAGGCACCAAAGGGTGCAAAATTACAAAATGCAGGAGAGTGGGACAGTATTATTATTATTAATATTATTATTATTATTATTTATTTATAGAGCACCATTCATTCCATGTCTTTCTGCCATTATAATGACAGAAAAGACTGATATGAAGTGTACAAGCACAGGAAAATCACCAGAGCGCTCTACGCTGTGAAAAGCAGTAGAAAATGGCATTGGAGTGAACGTGACCGCCTTATGTAGGTTGAAGCTATGGATCCTGGGTAAATTTATGTATTTTCCCTCCTTCAGGTTTTTTGCAGTACGCAAAAAACGGAAGGCACACGGATGACAAACGGATGACATACGGACAGTATACGGAACGGAGACGGATGCCACACAGATGCACCCGTGAAAAAAAACGGACCGTTTTTTGCGGACCGCAAAATCGGATTGGTCGTGTGAATGTAGCCTTATTCTGATCTGCTGTTTATAAACAGCAGGCAGAAATAAGTGAATAGCGCCCACCAGTGTCAGAAAATCACCAGGGTTTCAGGGGGTAGCTGAGACCCTGGAGATTATGATTCAGGCCAGTTTTTCCGGTCCCCGCTGACGTGATCACCGCATCGGTAAAAAATTATTTATCTCCCATCTTGTATGAACAAGCATGTCAGATGGGAGATAAATCTTCTCCCCAGTCCCCTCCGGTCCCCCAGTGTCGCCAAAGTTCCCCCCCAACCCCCTCCCGGAAATCCAAGATGGCATCGTGCACAGCAGCGCGCCAGCCGCATTCACCCTACTCCTCTGATTTCTGTCGCATGTGCCATGACACATGCGACAGAAAACCCCTCCCCAGGCCCTGCCAGGTCACCCCCTATAACCCCACCGGTGTTCCCGGGTGTTCCACAGTACCTGTGCAGCGTTGATCCCCCGCGGCCCCCTCCTTCACAATAGATGCTGCCGCATGCACAGAGCGGCTGTCAGCTCAGCTTCCTGTGTTCAGACACAGTGAGTGGTGGTAAACATGCATCTGTAAGCTACTGCAATGCCCTGCTGATGAGGTAAGGAACATAGTTGATCAGGAGAGCTATACTACATTTCCAAGTTGAGGTATTTGATTTTATAGTTGCCCTGCTGAACGACTACCAAACATAAAAGTCCGTTATACGCCACAAGAAAACATGTCTAAATAGCGAGCTCTGTTGTTTAGTATTCATTCAGCTGGATAACTGGGCTTAAAGGGGTATTCCATCTCCAAGATCCTATCCCCAATATGTAGTAGGTGGAATAGCAATAATATCGGCAAATACCAATATTTGGAAATGTAGAATAGTTCTCCTGATTATGCATGCCCTTGCCTCATGAGCAGGGCATTGCAGCTTTGGTAGCAACAGTTCATAGTTTTTAAGGTTGAAGAGAGACTCTAAGTTCATCTAGTTCAACCCATAGCCTAACATGTTGATCCAAAGGAAGGCAAAATAAACCCAATGTGGCAAACAAGCTCCAATGGGGAAAAAAATTCTTCCTGACTCCACATACGGCAATCAGACTAGTTCCCTGGATCAACACCCTGTCATAAAATCTAATATACATAACTGGTAATATTACATTTTTCAAGAAAGGCATCCAGGCTCTGCTTAAATGTTAGTAGTGAATCACTAATTACAACATCATGCGGCAGTGATTTCCATAGTCTCACTGCTCGTACAGTAAAGAATCCTCGTCTGTGATTATGATTAAACCTTTTTTCCTCAAGACGTAGCGGATGCCCCCGTGTTCCAGTCGCAGCCCTAGGTGTAAAAAGATCTTTGTAAAGGTCTCTGTACTGTCCCCTCATATATTTATACATTGTGATTAGATCCTCCCTCCCTAAGCCTTCGTTTTTCCAAACTAAATAACCCCAAGTTTAATAACCTGTCTTGGTATTGCAGCCCACCCATTCCTCTAATAATCTTGGTCGCTCTTCTCTGTACCCTCTCCAGTTCAGCTATGTCCTTCTTATATATCGGTGACCAGAATTGTACACAGTATTCTAAGTGCGGTCGCACTAGTGACTTGTACAGAGGTAGAACTATATTTTTTTCATGAACAGTTATACCTCTTTTAATACATCCCATTATTTTCGTACCCAGTATGTTATGGCGAAATCGCAGCCCCGAAGCCCCGGTGGCTGTGATCGCTGCAAATACCTTAGATTCGGGGAGGAGGGGACCTCTGCCTGACCTCAGGAGGGGTGGTGTCTCCTCTCCGCACCTACGGAGGCTGTGATTGGCTGAGCGGCGTTCGTCAGCCAATCACAGCCACTGTAATGTTACAGCCATTGAAAATGGTTGAAACATTGAAATCCAGCCATGGTCAGTGCAGCTGTAGCACCGATCATTGGCTGGAGTTGGGTGACCTCAGTTTCACCCGCCCCCAGCTCTGATTGGAGAGACCGGCCTTGTGACCGATCTGTTCAATCACTGTGGATCTGGGGCCGGAGACCGCCGCCTCAGCTTCACTCTGGCGTCTGTTGAAGGTGAGGGGAGCGATCAGTTAGCCGAGAGAGAGCCCTCATCTTCACCGCACACACCCTGACATCACCGCACACACCCCGACACTACCGCACACATCCCAACATCTCCGCATATAACCGAACACTACCGCACACATCCCGACATCAGCGCACGCATCCCGACATCACCGCACACATCCCGACATCACCGCACACATCCCGACATCACCGCACACACCCCGACATCACCGCACACATCCTGACATCACCGCACACATCCCGACATCACCGCACACACCCCGACATTATCGCACACACCCCGACATTATCGCACACACACCCCGACATTATCGCACACACACCCCGACATTACCGCACACACCCCGACATTACCGCACACACCCCGACATTACCGCACACACCCCGACATTACCGCACACACCCCGACATTACCGCACACACCCCGACATTACCGCACACACCCCGACATTACCGCACACACTCCGACATTACCGCCCACATCTTCACCGCACACACCCTGACATTACCGCACACACCCCGACATTAGCACACACATCCCGACATTACCACACACATCCCGACATTACCGCCCACATCTTCACCGCACACGTCCCGACATCACCGCACACATCCCTACACTGCAGCCCTAATCATTCTCGCACACATCCTGACACTACAGCCCTCATCTTCACCGCACACATCGCGACATCACCGCACACATCGCGACATCACCGCACACATCGCGACATCACCGCACACATCGCGACATCACCGCACACATCGCGACATCACCGCACACATCGCGACATCACCGCACACATCCCGACATCACCGCACACATCCCGACATCACCGCACACATCCCGACATCACCGCACACATCCCGACATTACCGCCCACATCTTCACCACACACATCCCGACATCACCGCACACATCCCGACACTACAGCCCTCATTATCACCGCACACACACCGGCACTACCGCACCCATCATCACTGCACACACACAGGCATTACCTCAGTGACGTCCCCCCTGATAGCGCGATTCACTTCAGTTGCTGCGTGGAGCTGATAGAGAGCGGCGGTGTTCTACTGCCGCTCCTGTCAGCTTCATGTAGCAGAGCTGGATGCGGGACCTCGTGTGGATTACGTCGGACCTAGAGGGGTATTTTGGGATTTTAATAAAGTGGTGAAAGACGGTGATTTTATGTCTTTTTTTTCCAAATAAAGGATTTTTCGGGTGCATGTGTTTTTTTACTTTCGCTTACAGGTTAATCATGGAAGGTATCTTGGGGAGACGCCTGTCGGGATTAACCTAGGACATAGTGGCAGCTATGGGCTGCTGCCATTAACTCCTTATTACCTCGATTGCCACCGCACCAGGGCAATTCGGGATGAGCCGGGTTGAGTCCCGGGACTGTCGCATCTAATGGATGCGGCAATTCCGGGCGGCTGCTGGCTGATATTTTTAGGCTATGGGGGGCTCCCCATAATGTGGGGCTCCCCATCCTGAGAATACCAGCATTCAGCTGTATGGCTTTACCTTGGCTGGTATCAAAATTGTGCAGGACCACACGCCGTTTTTTTTTATTTATTGTACTGCACGATATAGACACGCCCACCGGCGGCTGTGATTGACAGCTGTTTCACTGCACCCAATCAGCGTGGGGGCGGGTCTGACTGCAGCCAATCATAGGTGCCGGTGGGCGGGGAAAGCAGTGAATACGAGATTGAATAATGGGCGGCCAGCTTTTTCAAAAGAGGAAAAGCCGCCGGAGCAGTGTGACAGCTGTGCAGTGCCGCGCCGGTGATCGGTGAGTATGGGAGAGGGGGGACCGAGACCAGGAGTGATTTTAAACTATTTCAATCATTCTGCTGGACGTGCTGAGCATGCGCAGTAGAACATGCCGAAATTCGTCAGCGGATTCCGCCACTTAGCGCATAGAGGCGGAAACCGCCACCATAGACCATCATTAGACACCGTGGCAAATTCCAACTGAATCAGTCAAGGTGCGCTATTTTAACACAAAAAATGCTACATGCAGCGTTCCTTCCGCCAAAATAACGACGCTGCGTCGTGCAGCGGATGCAACAAAAGACCATCCGTTGCTATCCGTAGCTAATAAAGTCTATGAGGAATATAACGGTTTCCTGCAATAGTTACCGTAATTCCTCAAGGCTGCGGATAGCAACGGAAGCCGTAAAACGCAAGTGTGAAAGTAGCCTAAGTCATAGCCTCTGCCCCCCCCACCCTTTTCTACAGGATGGGGACAAAGTGCGCACATTACTATGGGATGGGGGGGATAAGGCTAGGGACATTACTATAGGATGGGGACAAGGTGAGCATGTGACTATAGGATGGGGACTAGGATGGCCACTGTACTACAGGATTGGGACATTACTACAAGGGGACAAGGATGGGAAACATTACTATAGAATAGGGATAATGCCTGGGGCATTACTATAGGATGGGGACAAGGTTGGCACATTACTATAGGATGGACACATTACTATAGGATGGGACAGTACTATAGGATGGGGACATTGCTACAAGGGGATAAGGATGGGGAACATTACTATAAGATGGGGGACAAGGATGGACACATTACTATAGATTGGGGACATTACTATAGTATGGGGACAAGAATGAACACATTAGTACAGGATGGGCACATTACTTTAGAATGGGGACAAGGTTGGCACATTACTATAGGATGGGCACATTACTATAAAATGGGACAGTACTATAGGATGGGGACATTGCTACAAGGGGACAAGGATGGGGAGCTTTACTATAGATTGGGGACATTACTATAGGATGGGGACATTGCTACAAGGGGACAAGGATGGGGAACTTTACTATAGATTGGGGACATTACTATAGGATGGGGACAAGGATGAACACATTAGTACAGGATGGGCACATTACGATAAGATGGGGACAAGGCTGGGGACATTACTATAGGATGGGGATAAGGATGGGCACATTACTATAACATGGGGACAAGGATGAGGCACAT
Organism: Anomaloglossus baeobatrachus; assembly: GCF_048569485.1. NCBI lineage: Eukaryota > Metazoa > Chordata > Amphibia > Anura > Aromobatidae > Anomaloglossus > Anomaloglossus baeobatrachus. The sequence goes on from NC_134358.1 coordinate 348,416,159, forward strand.
TACTACAAGATGGGGACAAGGATGGGGAACATAACTGTGGGATGGGGACTAGGATGGGGCACGATACTACAAGGTGACAAGGATGGGCACGTTACAACAAGATGGGGAACATTACTAAAAATGTTGGTCAACATATTTATATAGTGCTAATTGTAAGACTATTAGTTACAAGAAAGGAATAAAATATAAAAAAAAAAAAAAGAGTGCACGTTTGTTATAATAAACAAGTGAAAATGTTCAAAATCAGTGATCCAAAGGTGTGTAAAAAAATAAATTATTATATATGGTACCAATAAAATGTCACTTTGTCCTGCAAAGAATGCGGCCCCCCAAATAATTTTTTTCCTCTGTGCGGCCCATACACTCAGCCGAGTTTGAGACCCCTGTTCTAGACGGTCCAGAGTCATCGTGGGACCCCCTTATTTTTTTCTTTACAATAAATTGGTGAAAGAGGGAATGTTTTGGGGAGTGTTTTTTCAAATACATTTTTTTTTGTCTATTTTTTTGTTAGTACTGACAGTTTGTGATGTCGGGTATCTGATAGACACCATGACATCACAAACTGCTGGGCTTGATGTCAGGTGACCTTGCAGCTAGTATCAACCCCATTTATTACCCCGTTTGCCACCGCACCAGGGCACGGGATGAGCTGGGGTGAAGCGCCAGGATTGGCGCATCTAGTGGATGCGCCACTTCTGGGGCGCCTGCGGCCTGCTATTTTTAGGCTGTGAAGGCCCAATAACTATGGACCTTCCCACCCTGAGAATACCAGACCACAGCTGTCCGCTTTACCTTGGCTAGTGATCCAATTTGGGGGGACCCTACTTTTTTTTTTTGTAATTATTAATATTTCTAAAATAATTATAAAAAAAGAGCCTGGGGTGACCTCCACATTGGATCCCCAACCACGGTAAAGCTGCCAGCTGTGGTTTTCAGGCTACAGCCGTCGTTTACCCTAGCTGGCTATCAAAAATGAGGGGACCCCACGTCATTTTTTTTGTAACTATTTTTTTAAACAAAAAAAAATTATTGGGCTTCCCTGTATTTTGATTGCCAGCCAAGGTAACGCCAGGCAGATGGGGGTGGCAACCTGTAGCTGTCTGCTTTAGCTGCGCTGAGAATCAAAAATACCGCGGAGCGCTACGTCATTTTTTTTAAAGATTTATTTTTACAGCACTGTGATGTCAGGCAATCAAAATACAGGGAAGCCCTTTTTGTTTTTAGTTATGAAAATAAATAATTAAAAAAAATATATATATGGGCTCCCGTTGCATTTTTTGTATTGCTAGCTAAGGGTAATCCAAGCAGCTACTGGCTGCAATCCCCCACTGCTTGGTGTTATCTTCACTGGCAATGGAAAATCCAGGGAAGCATTTTTAATTTTTTTTGCCAAAAACTACAAAAAAATGACGTGAGCTTCACCATATTTTTGTATGCTAGCCAGGTACAGCAGGCAGGTACGGCTGCCCCCAACCCCCCCACCTGCCTATTTGTACCCGGCTGGGAACCAAAAATATAGGGAAACCCTTTTTTTATTTATTTCATGAATTTCATGAAATAATTAAAAAAAACAAACGACGTGTGCTTCACCCCATTTTTGTGTCCAGCTGAGTACAACTAGGCAGCTGGGGATTTGATCCACAGCACAGGTTAGCCCGAGCTTTCTGGGCCCCTCTGCTGTGAATTGCAATCCGCAGCTGCCCCAGAAAATGGCACTTTCATAGAAGCACCATTATCTGACGCTGTATCCAACTCTTCCAGCTGCCCTGATGCCGGTGGCTCGCTGGGTAATCATGAGTTAATACTAGCTTTGTTTTACTAGCTAGTATTAAGCCAGAGATTCTTAATGTCAGGCAAGTATGACCCAGCCATTAAGAATCTGAAATAAAGGGTTAAAAAAAAGACACCACACAGAGAAAAAATACTTTAATAGAAATAAATTCACAGACACATTAGAGACTCCATGTTTATTACTCCCTCTTATCTCTCCACGATACATGGTCTTCTGTCTTCTTTCTCCTTCAACCCATGCATCTCTGCTACATCAGCAGCACTGCATGGGAGAAAGACGCTGCTGTTCCCCGTGCAGGCTTTTCACTCCGTGAGTGAGAAGAAGAAGCTGGCTGTTAGTGGTGACGTCACCACAGACGGGTTACCTTAGCAACGGTGCTCGGATCACGGGATTCCCGGTGTCGCTGCGTGCTGTAAGTGGTGACGTCACCGCTTACAGGTGTGTTGCTGTAGCAACGGTGATCTCCGTTATTCACCGGCTCTGGCAGCTGGTGAATAACGGAACGGGGAAGCAGAACGGGGAGTCGACCGTATGCCAGAGCATGTCACCGGTACACGGAGATACACAAACGATCACCGCATACTTGAGAGATGCACTGACAGGACCTAGCATAACGTCAAAGCCATATGACCAGCCTGTAGCCAATGAGATAATAGACACGTGACTGGTCACATGGCCATTATGATGTCACGATAGGTCCTGTCATCAGTGCTGGTTACTGGGAGGACGCAGCGATTATCGGAAGAAAAAGCGTCAGGAGACAGAGTGCAGGACGCATCGCGGTGACAGGTAAGTGTTATGGCAATGTTTATTAACTGTATGTGTACATTTATAATGTGTTTTTATGTGTTTGTGATTGCCTCCCATTGTTGTCAATGGGGTTCGAGAGGTTCGTCGAACGGCTCGCCGAACCGAACTCGAACGCGGCCTTCGTTTGATGAACCGAGTCGAACTCGAGCCTCTAGAGGTTCGCTCATCTCTAATTAAGAATTTCTGGCTTAATACTAGCTAGTAAAACGAAGCTAGTATTAACTCATTATTACCCAGCAAGCCACCTGGCTTCAGGACAGCTGGAAGAGTTGCATACAGCACCAGATGATGGCGCTTCTATGAAAGCGCCATTTTCTGGGGTGGCTGCAGACTGCAATTCGCAGCAGAGGGGCCCAGAAAGCTCGGGCCAACCTATGCTGCGGATTCCAAACCCAGCTGCCTAGTTGTACCTGGCTGGACACAAAAATATGGCGAAGCCCACGTCATTTGTATTTTATTTCATGAAATTCGTGAAATAATTAAAAAAAATGGGCTTCCCTATATTTTTGGTTTTCAGAAGGGTACAGATAGGCAGCTGGGGGTTGGGGGCAGCCCGTAGCTGCCTGCTGTACCTGGCTAGCATACAAAAACATAGCGAAGCCCACATTTTTTTTGGTGGGCAAAAAACTCCTGCATACAGTCCTGGATGGAGTATGCTGAGCCTTGTAGTTCTGCAGCTGCTGTCTGCTCTCCTGCATACACTAGTGAATGGAGCATGCTGAGCCTTGTCGTTCTGCAGCTGCTGTCTGCTCTCCTCCATACAGACAGACAGCAGCTGCAGAACTACAAGGCTCAGCATACTCCATCCAGGACTGTATGCAGGAGTTTTTTGCCCCCACAAAAAATTATGTGGGCTTCGCCATGTTTTTGTATGCTAGCCAGGTACAGCAGGCAGCTACGGGCTGCCCCAATTCCCAGCTGCCTATTTGTACCTGGCTGGGAACCAATAATATAGGGAAGCACTTTTTTTTATTAATTATTTCATGAATTTCATGAATTAATTAAAAAAAAAAAAAAATGACGAGGGGTTCGCACAATTTTTGTGTCCAGCCAGGTACAACTAGGCAGCTGGGGATTGGAATCAGCAGCTCAGGGTGCCCAAGCTTTCTGGGCACCCATGCTGCAAATTGCAGTCTGCAGCCACCTCAGAAAATAACGCTGTCATAGAAGCGCCATCTTCTGGTGCTGTTCCAACTCTTCCAGCTGCCCTGGTGACGGGTGGCTCACTGGGTAATAATGGGGTTGGGGCTAGCTGTATATTATCAACTGGCCCTAAGCCCGAAATTCATGGTGTCACGCCAATATTAGACATGGCCACCATGAATTTCTAGTACCGATAAAAAAAGACACAACACACAGAAAAATATTTTTATTATAAATAAAATACAACACAATTAGTGACTCCATCTTTATTGAAATATAGAACCCCCCTCCGCAGTAATCCTGAGTCAAGGGTCCTGCGCCATCCAATCCAGATCCAATATCATCTGATCGATTTGCTGGAAGGCAAAGCGATCAGATGGTGTGTCAGGTTTAAGGGCCTGAATCACATGACACAGCAGCTGAATGTATAGACGGCTTTTTTTACAATCAGCTGATGCATCAGGGCTAAAAAAAGGAAAAAACTACACACGTCAGTGCAGACTCCTGTCCGACAGCATCAGCTGATAGTTTAGCCGGCCGGGCGGTAAAAAAAACGGCCACACCGCTCGACTTACTGTCAGCTGATTCCATCAGGTGACCGCATCAGCTGATCATCGCCAGGTCTGAGAAAGAAGAGAGAGAGACAAAAAACGATTTAAATGGATGAGGATTGTTAAATAGCTAATAGAGAATGTTTTTATTTCTGTAACTATTTTGTTGACCACTCATCAAATAAAATATGTTTAAAAAAAAAAAAAGATTAGATCCCGGGATCCAAATGTATTGTTGCCTGTCTATAAATCACTTGTAAGGCCACATCTGGAATATGGGATCCAGTTTTGGGCTCCGTATTTTAAGAAGGATAAACAGAAGTTAGAATTAGTTCAAAGGCGGCTAACTAGACTACTACAAGGAATGGAAGGCCTCACATATGATGAGAGGTTGCAAAAGTTAGATATGTTTAGCTGAGAAAAAAGACGTCTCAGAGGAGATCTCATTTATTTGTATAAATACATGTGTGGTCAATATAAAGGACTGGCACATGACTTAATTCTTCCAAAGATAGTACTAAGGACCAGGAGGCATACACTGCGAATGGAAGAAAAGCGATTCCGGCAGCTAAATACGAAAGTGTTCTTTACAGTTAGAGCAGTCAGACTGTGGAAATCCTTACCACAAGAGGTAGTAATGGCAGACACTATAACAGCTTTTAACCTCCTAACGACGGCCGTACGACTTAAAGCGGCGGCAAAACAGGGTACTTATTCTGTTCCGCCGCTTTAAGTTTTAAGCTGTCTGAAAAAACCCTGTAGCGCCCCCCAGCGACCGAAAATCTCGGGGGTTTCAGTTACCGGGGGTAGCTGAGACCCCCTAGATTGTTAATCGGGGTGTTTTTTTTGGACACCGATAATGTGATCGCCAGTATACACCGTGTACTGACGATCACATTAAAAAAAAAAAGAAATGGCCGGTAAAACGGATTTCTTTTTCATCTGACGTGATCAAACATGTCAGATGAGAAAGAAATCTAAACCCCTAGGGCCCCCAAGGCCCCCGGTACCGGAGAGTCCCCCCCACCCCTACCCCCCTCCGGAACTTTCAAAATGGCGCCGAAGCGCACCGAAAACTGCCGCCGGCTCTGCATTCATTTCCCTCCGATCTGAAATGATCAAACATTTCAGATCGGAGGGAAATGTCCTCCCCCTGACCCCTCCTCCGGTACACCGGAGAGCCCCCGTTCCCCCCGCCGGAGCATGCAAAATGGCGGCGCGCAGTGCACAGTAGCGCGCGGCCGCATTCATCCTGCTCTTTCTGCCGCATGTGACACGTCACATGCGACAGACAAGTCGTCCCCAGGACCCGCCAGGTCTCCCGCCATCAGCCCCCAGTCTTCCCCGGTACCTGGCTGCTGCTCCGGTCCCCGCGATCCCTCCTCCTCCTTCTGGAAAGCTGGCGGCACATGCGCAGACAGCGGCTGTCAGCCAGCTCCTTGCAAGCAGGGACGCTGACCTCGCTGCTGCACATGCTGCGGTACGGGTGACCGGGGGAGCGTGAGTGCAGTAATCTGCAGCTACACTCCTCACATGGAGAGCCTGCTGTTCTAGAAAATGGGGGGTACGTTCTGTGAGCGTGCCCCTCATATTCTGGAATGAGGTTACTGCAGGTCACTCTGCCCTAGGTTGGACCGGGGCAGTGTGAGTGCAGTATTTTCAGATTACTGCACCCACACTGCTCATGGAGAGCTTGCTCCCTGCTTCCCTGAACGTGTCCCCCATATTCTAGAAGGTCCAGAGTCGTCGTGATACCTCCAAAATGGATTACAGTGACCGGAATTTGTTTATTTTCAATAAATTGGTGAAAGAGGGAATGTTTCGGGGAGTGTTTTTTCAAATAATTTTTTTTTTTGTCTTTTTTTTTTTCTATTACTGACTGGGTTAGTGATGACGGGTATCTGTTTAGATGCCGTGACATCACAACCCCAGGGCTTGATGCCAGGTGACATTACAGCTGGTATCAACCCCGTATATTACCCCATTTGCCACCGCACCAGGGCACGGGATGAGCTGGGGCGAAGCGCCAGGGTTGGCGCATCTAATGGATGCGCCACTTCTGGGGCGGCTGCGGCCTGCTATTTTTAGGCTGGGAAGAGTCCAATAACCATGGCTCTTCCCACCCTGAGAATACCAGGCCCCAGCTGTCCGCTTCACCTTGGCTGGTGATCTAATTTGGGGGGGCCCCACGTTTGTGTTTTTTTTTTAAAAAAAAAAAACAGCCTGGGGAGCCCTCCAAATTGATCACCAGCCAAGGTGAAGCTGTCAGCTGTGGTCTGCAGGCTACAGCTGTCTGCTTTACCCTAGCTGGCTATCAAAAATAGGGGGGACCCCACGTCGTTTATTTTCATTATTATTTTTTGAGGGGGCTAAATACATAGCTAGGCACCCTTTAGTGCCACATGAAAGGCACTAAAGGGCGCCAGCTTAGAATATGCAGGGGGTGGGACGTTATATATGTTTGACATCTATCCATTCATCCACTGTAGCATTTTAGGCTGTGTGCCCACAATCAGGGTTTGCAGCGTTTTGGGCACAGAGTGTTTTCCCTGCATCCATAACGCTGCGTTGTGCAGTAGAAGCACAGTGGAAGGATTTTTAGAAATCCTGTGCCCACTGTGCTTCTTTTCTCCGCAGCATAAACCGACCTGTGGTGCAGCTTCCTGAGCCTCAGCATGTCAATTTATGCTGCGGAGACAAGAGTGTTCTTTGCAGGTAGAATAGAGCTAAAGTCCAGAGCAGCCTGAACCCAAATCGTGGGCATGGCCAGCTGCGTTCTCCCGTGGACAACACTCACATCTCTGCAGGAAGGCTGGCACTGTGTACTAGACGCTGTGTCGCTGGATCATGGTCACATAGCCTAAAAGTGAGAAATTTGTTGCTACAGCAACATTTTTGTGAAGTACCTGTGGATTCAAAATGCTTACTATCCTGAAAAAAATCCTTGAGGGGTCCAGTTTCCAAAATGGGGACACTTGTGGGGGGTTCTGCTGTATAGGTACCCAAGGGGCCCTGCAAATGTGACATGGTGCCCACAATTTATTTAAACTTTTCCAGAATTCAAATGGTGCTCCTTCCATTCCAAGCCCTCCCATTTATCCAAACAGAGGTTTTTGGCCACATGTGGGGTATCCCTGTGCTCATAAGACATTGGTTAACAACCTGTGGGGTCCACTTTTTGTTGTTGCCTCTTGTAAGTAAGAAATTTGATGCTAAAGCAACATTTTTGTGAAAAAAATGAAAATTTTCAATATTGCAACCTAAGCTTATCAAATTCTGTGAAGTACTCGTGGATTCAAACTGCTTATTATACACCTAGATAAAAGCCTTGAGGTGTCTTATTTCCAGAATGGGATCACTTGTGGGGGACATCCACTGTTTAGGCACCTTAGGGGCTTTCCAAATGCAACATAGCGTCCGCTAATGATTCCAGCCAATTGTGCAGTCAAATGTTGCTCCTTCCCTTCCGAGCCCTGCTGTGCACCCAAACAGTTTCCACCACACATAAGGTATCAGCATACTCAGGAGAAATTGCACAATAAATTTCATGGTGATTTTTTTCCTGTTACCCTTGTGAAAAAAAAGCTACCTGGTTGAAATAGCAATTTTGTGGTAAAATTTTATTTTTTTATTTTCATGGCTCAACGTTATAAAATTCTGTGAAGCATCTGGGGGTTCAGGGTACTCACCAAACATCTAGATAAATTCCTTGAGGGGCCTAGTTTCCAAAATGGGGTCACTTGTGCGGGGTTTCTGCTGTTTAGGTACCTTAGGGGACCTCCTAATGCGATATGGTGCCCGCAATCTTTTTCATCCAAATTTCGTTTCCAAAATTCAAATATTGTTCCTTCCGTTTCAAGCCCTCCCATTTGTCCAAACAAAGGTTTCAGACCACAGGTGAGGTATCACCGCGCTCATAAAAAGGTGGGTAACAAACCTTGAGGTCAAATTTTTGGAATTACCTCTTGAAAAAGTGAGAAAATTGATGCTAAAGCAACATTTTTGAGAAAATTATTAAAATTTTCAATATGACAACGTAATGTTAACAAAATCTGTGAAGTACCTGTGGGTCCAAAATGCTCTTTGAGGGGTCTAGTTTCCAAAATGGCATCACTTGTGAGGGGTTTTTGCTGTTTAGGTACCTTAGCCGACATGTAAATGCCACATGTTGCCCGCAATCTATTTCAGCCAAATTTGCTTTCCAAAATTCAAATATTGCTTCTTCTGTTCCGAGCCCTCCCATTTGTCCAAACAGAGGTTTCTGACCACATGTGGGGTATCGGTGCGTTCATAAGAAAGTAGGGAACAAGTTTTGGGGTCCATTTTGTTGTGTTATTTCTTCTAAAAGTGAATGAATTTGGGTTAGAGCAACATTCTTAGGTAAAATTTAATTTTTGCTTTTTTTCATTCCACATTGCTTTAGTTCCTGTGAAGCACCTGAAAGGTTAATAAACTTCTTGAATGTGGTTTTGAGTACCTTGATGGGTGCAGTTTTTAGAATGGTGTCACGTTTAGGTAATTTCTGTCATCTAGGCCTATCGAAGTCACTTCAAATATGATGTGGTCCCTAAAAAAATGGTTTCTTCAGCGCTCTATTGGGAGACCCAGACGATTGGGGTATAGCTACTGCCCTCTGGAGGCCACACAAAGCACTACATTAAAAGTGCAAGGCCCCTCCCCCTCTGGCTATACCCCCCCCCGTGGTATCACGGGTTCTCCAGTTTTAGCTTTGTGTGCGAAGGAGGTCAGACATTCCATGCATAGCTCCACAGATTTTAGTCAGCAGTAGCTGCTGACTATTTCGGATGGAAGAAAAGAGGACACATATAGTGTCCCCAGCATGCTCCCTTCTCACCCCTGGATGGTGTTGTAAGGTTGAGGTACCTATTGCTGGTACAGGGCTGGAGCCTGACATGCTGTTTTCCTTCCACATCCCCTGGTAGGGCTCTGTGGAAGTGGGATCCTGCCGGCCTCTCAGCTCTGACGCCGGGCTCCATCCACAGACCCATTAGAACCTGATGGAGACGGAGCAGGAGTACGATCAGGGACAGGCCCTGCATCATACAGGTACTCTGTGTCCCCGGCAGGCACAGACACACTCCGGGCTGGCTGGGTGTTGTAGTGCGCCGGGGACCGCAACGTTGGAGCTAGTGTCCCTACAGATTACTGGGGGATTGTTTGTGTATGGGAACGCAGCGCCGACCCCCTCTGGACCGGGCGGCGCTGCTGTGACTTGTGGTGCGCCGGGGATCCGCCGTCCGCGCTTTTACGGCGGCGGCGGTTATAAATTGAGTCCCCGGCTTTTTGGGCCTAGGACGCCGGCAGCTCCGATTCGTTCCCGCCCCCACCCTGTCATTCAGGGTAGGGGAGAGACGCTGTTCGCTAGCAGCGACGAGGGCTGGAGCCTGATTTACATGCTCCAGCCCTCACACTAGGCACAGAGGGAAGCAGGCTTCCCGCTCTTAGCCAGGAACGCCCAGGGCCCGCCCCCCTTCTCTCTCAGGACGCCGGCAGCCATTACATGCAGTCTGGCTGGAGGAAGGACGCAAGGCTCTGGGAGACCTGGACTAGGGGCTATCTGGCGACCACACACCCGCTTTTTGAGCGGGCGGTAAGCGATTTTTCTGTGCTGGTCCCTCTAGTGCCTCACGGTGTATTGGTGTACTGTGTAGGATATAGAGATATTGTATTCTTGCACTGTAAGGTCGCTTCTGGCTGCATCTCCCAGATCACTCTGTGGAAGCAACAACATGCCATCCTCAAAACGCAAGGCTGCCAAGGCTAGGGCTGTGTATACTGCGTGTGCTGCATGTGGGGCTAATCTACCAGCAGGCTCCGATGACCCCCATTGTGTGCAATGCTCCGACCCGGTGCTGCTTCGCCAGCCGGAGTCAGGAGGGAGAGTGACCCAGGCTGAGACGCCTGTAAGTCCTGCCCCGGTGACAGGGACAGACTTTGCAGTTTTTGCTGATAATATGTCTGTCTCTATGGCAAAAATACTTGAAACCTTGCAATCTATGCATGGGGCTCAGTCTTTGGGCACGGCGAGGCCTCTGTCCTCAGGTCCCCCTCACTTGGAATTAATCCAGCCCACAGGGGAGTCCCCGGCTTCACAGGCCGAGGATTATGAGTCAGATGATAGCCCCAGCCACCCTAAGCGAGCTCGCTGGGAAAGACCCTCGACGTCATCACACTGCTCAGGGTCTCAGCGCAATCAGTCTCCCTGTGATGTGTCTGATGAGAGTGATCAGGAATCCATTCCTGGAACCCCTCTCAACCTGGATACCCCTGATGGGGATGCCATGGTAAACGACCTTATCTCAGCCATCAATAGGCTGTTGGATATTTCTCCCCCAGCCCCTTCAGCAGAAGAGGCGGCTGCGGAGCAGGAGAAGTTTCGTTTCCTTTATCCCAAGCGTAAATTGAGTGCTTTGTTGGATCACGCTGACTTCAGAGAATCAATCCAGAAGCACGACGCTCACCCAGAAAGGCGTTTCTCTAAACGATCTAAAGATACGCGTTTCCCTTTCCCCCCTGAGGTGGTCAAGCGCTGGACACAGTGTCCAAAGGTAGACCCCCCGATTTCCAAACTCGCAGCTAGGTCCATAGTTGCAGTGGAGGATGGCGCTTCACTTAAAGATGCCAATGACAGACAGATGGACCTTTGGTTAAAATCTGTCTATGAAGCTATCGGCACGTCGTTTGCTCCGGCATTCGCAGCCGTATCACTCCAGGCTATTTCAGCTGGCTTAGCAAAAGTGGATGCTATCATACATCCAGCAGTGCCGCAAGTGGCGCACCTTACCACGCAGATGTCGGCGTTTGCGTCTTACGCTATCAATGCGGTCCTAGAATCTACCAGTCGCACCTCAATGGCGTCCGCCAATTCGGTAGTTTTGCGCAGAGCCTTGTGGTTAAAGGACTGGAAAGCAGATGCTGGTTCCAAAAAATGTTTAACCAGTTTGCCTTTATCTAGAGATAGACTGTTTGGCGAGCCATTGGCTGATATCATTAAGCAGTCTAAGGGTAAAGACTCCTCTTTACCACAACCCAGAACAACCAAACCTCAGCAGAAAAAGTGGCAGCAGAGGTTTCAGTCCTTTCGAGGTTCGGGCAAGACACCATTTACCTCGTCCAAAGGGACTCAGAGGACGCAAAGAAACTCAGATTCGTGGCGGGCTCACACGCGCCCCAAGAAAGCAAATGGAGGTACCGCTTCCAAAGCGGCTACCTCATGACTTCCAGCCCCCTCCCTCCGCATCGCCGGTCGGGGGCAGGCTCTCCCGCTTTTCCGGCATTTGGATGTCACAGGTCAAAGACCGGTGGGTGACGGACATTTTGTCTCGCGGGTACAGAATCGAGTTCAATTCTCGTCCTCCAGCTCGGTTCTTCAGAACCTCCCCACATCCAGACCGAGCAGATGCTCTGCTGCAGGCGGTGGGCTCCCTAAGAGCGGAAGGAGTGGTGATCCCAGTCCCTCCTCAGGAACAAGGGCAAGGGTTTTACTCCAATCTCTTTGTGGTTCCAAAAAAGGACGGCTCGTTCCGTCCTGTTCTGGACCTAAAACGGCTCAACAAACATGTGCACGCCAGGAAGTTCCGGATGGAAACCCTGCGTTCTGTCATTGCCTCAATGTCCAGAGGAGACTTCCTTGCCTCAATAGACATCAAAGATGCTTATCTCCACGTGCCAATTGCTACAGAACATCAACGTTTTCTACGTTTTGTGATAGGAGACGACCATTTTCAGTTCGTAGCTCTGCCATTTGGTCTTGCAACAGCCCCACGGGTCTTCACCAAGGTCATGGCGGCGGTGGTAGCAGTCTTGCACTCTCAGGGACACTCGGTGGTCCCTTACCTAGACGATTTATTGGTCAAAGCTCCCTCTCAAGAGGCATGTCAGCACAGCCTGAATGCTACGCTGGAGACCCTACAGTCTTTCGGATGGATCATCAACTTTCCAAAGTCGATCCTATCACCGACTCAATCACTAACGTATCTTGGCATGGAGTTTCATACTCTAGCAGCGATAGTGAAGCTTCCGCTGAACAAGCAGCGGTCACTACAGACAGGGGTGCAATCTCTTCTGCAGGGCCAGTTGCATCCCTTGCGGCGCCTCATGCATTTCCTAGGGAAGATGGTGGCAGCCATGGAAGCAGTTCCCTTTGCGCAGTTTCATCTGCGCCCACTTCAATGGGACATTCTCCGCCAATGGGACGGGAAGTCAACGTCCCTGGACAGGAAAGTCTCGCTTTCCCAGACGGCCAAGGACTCCCTACAATGGTGGCTCCTTCCCACCTCATTGTCACAGGGAAGATCCTTCCTGCCCCCATCCTGGGCAGTAGTCACGACAGATGCGAGTCTGTCAGGGTGGGGAGCAGTATTTCTCCACCACAGGGCTCAGGGGACGTGGACTCCGCAGGAGTCCACCCTTCAGATCAATGTTCTGGAGATCAGAGCAGTGTATCTTGCTCTACTGGCCTTCCAACAGTGGCTGGAAGGAAAGCAGATCCGAATCCAATCGGACAACTCCACAGCGGTGGCATACATCAACCACCAAGGAGGGACGCGCAGTCGGCAAGCCTTCCAAGAAGTCCGGCGCATTCTAATGTGGGTGGAGGACAGAGCATCCACCATATCCGCGGTTCACATCCCAGGCGTAGAAAACTGGGAAGCAGACTTCCTCAGTCGCCAGGGCATGGACGCAGGGGAATGGTCTCTTCACCCGGACGTGTTTCAGGAAATCTGTCGCCGCTGGGGAGTGCCGGACGTCGACCTAATGGCATCCCGGCACAACAACAAGGTCCCGGCATTCATGGCGAGGTCGCGCGATCAAAGAGCTCTGGCGGCAGACGCCTTGGTTCAAGATTGGTCGCAGTTTCAGCTCCCATACGTGTTTCCGCCTCTGGCGCTCTTGCCCAGAGTGCTACGCAAGATCAGATCCGAGTGCAGCCGCATCATACTCGTCGCTCCAGACTGGCCGAGGAGGTCGTGGTATCCGGATCTGTGGCATCTCACGATCGGTCGACCGTGGTCACTGCCAGACCGACCAGACTTACTGTCCCAAGGGCCGTTTTTCCATCAGAATTCTGCGGCCCTGAACCTGACTGTGTGGCCATTGAGTCCTGGATCCTAGCATCTGCAGGATTATCTCAAGGAGTCGTTGCCACAATGAGACAAGCTAGAAAGTCGAATTCGGCTAAGATCTACCACAGAACGTGGAAGATTTTCTTATCCTGGTGCTCTGCTCAGGGAGTGTCTCCCTGGCCATTTGCATTGCCCAAGTTTCTTTCCTTCCTGCAATCGGGGTTAGAAAAGGGCTTGTCGCTCAGCTCCCTTAAAGGGCAAGTTTCGGCACTATCCGTGTTTTTTCAGAAGCGTCTAGCACGTCTTTCTAAGGTGCGCACGTTCCTGCAGGGGGTCTGTCATATTGTGCCCCCGTACAAGCGGCCGTTAGATCCATGGGATCTGAACAGGGTACTAGTTGCTCTCCAGAAGCCGCCCTTCGAGCCTCTGAAGGAAGTTTCCTTTTCTCGGCTGTCACAGAAAGTGGCGTTTCTCGTTGCGATCACATCGCTTCGGCGAGTGTCTGAGCTGGCAGCTCTGTCATCCAAGGCTCCCTTCCTGGTGTTCCACCAGGACAAGGTAGTGCTGCGCCCTATTCCGGAGTTTCTCCCTGAAGTCGTATCCTCTTTTCATCTTAATCAGGATATATCCTTGCCTTCGTTTTGTCCTCATCCGGTTCACCGGTATGAAAAGGACTTGCGTTTGCTAGATCTGGTGAGAGCACTCAGAATCTACATTTCCCGCACGGCGCCCATGCGCCGTGCCGATGCACTTTTTGTCCTTGTCGCTGGTCCGCGCAAGGGGTTGCAGGCTTCTAAAGCCACCCTGGCTCGATGGATCAAAGAACCAATTCTAGAGGCCTACCGTTCTGCGGGGCTTCCGGTTCCTTCAGGGCTAAAAGCCCACTCAACCAGAGCCGTGGGTGCGTCCTGGGCATTACGTCACCAGGCTTCGGCTCAACAGGTGTGCCAGGCAGCTACTTGGTCCAGTCTGCACACTTTCACCAAGCATTATCAGGTGCATACCTATGCTTCGGCGGATGCCAGCTTAGGTAGAAGAGTCCTGCAGGCGGCAGTGACACCCCCGTAGGGGAGGGCTGTTTTGCAGCTCTAACATGAGGTATTTCTTTACCCACCCAGGGACAGCTTTTGGACGTCCCAATCGTCTGGGTCTCCCAATAGAGCGCTGAAGAAGAAGGGAATTTTGTTACTTACCGTAAATTCCTTTTCTTCTAGCTCTTATTGGGAGACCCAGCACCCGCCCTGTTGTCCTTCGGGATGTTTTTTTGTTGTTTGCGGGTACACATGTTGTTCATGTTGAACGGTTTTTCAGTTCTCCGATGTTATTCGGAGTTAATTTGTTTAAACCAGTTATTGGCTTCCTCCTTCTTGCTTTGGCACTAAAACTGGAGAACCCGTGATACCACGGGGGGGGGTATAGCCAGAGGGGGAGGGGCCTTGCACTTTTAATGTAGTGCTTTGTGTGGCCTCCAGAGGGCAGTAGCTATACCCCAATCGTCTGGGTCTCCCAATAAGAGCTAGAAGAAAAGGAATTTACGGTAAGTAACAAAATTCCCTTCTTTGTAAATTTTGATGTAAAAATGAGAAATCGCTGATAAACTTTGAACTCTTCTAACTTCCTAACAAAAAAAAATTTTGTTTCCAAAATTATGCTCATGTAAAGTAGACAAGTGGGAAATGTTATTTATTAACTATTTTGTGTCACAGAAATCTCTGGTTTAACGGTATAAAAATTCAAAAGTTGAAAATTGCTAAATTTTCAAAATTTTTGCCAAAATTCAATTTTTTTCATAAATAAGCACTAAAAATATTGTCCTAAATTTGGTACTACCATGAAGTCCAATCTGTGACGAAAAAACAATCTCAGAATCACCGGGATCCGTTGAAGCGTTCCAGAGTTATAACCTCATGAAGTGACACTGGTCAGAATTGCAAAATTTGGTCTGGTCATTAAGGTGAAAATTAGCTCCGTCACTAAGGGGTTAATAAAGAGCTTGATGATTTCCTTAGTACACACAACATTGTTGGTTATAAGTGACTTAGGGACAAAATGTAGAATTGGTGGAAGAAGGTTGAACTAGGTGGACTTAGGTCTTTTTTCAACCTATGTAACCATGTAATACAAAGATGTATTTTAATGCTAATTCTGTCTATCTAACATCATAACCTAATGTTTTTTTCAAATATAATTTTTAATTAAAGTCCCTTTAGTTCCCTCACTACACAGAGTAACTGCTTTATTTTTTTTTTTTACTGCTTCTTGTGTGATGACATTTTGTTTGAAAATTCTAGTGAATGATGAGATACTCAAATAAGTATTATACTAGTCTGGAGTCAGGCCTGGTGTCAATTGTGTCCTGTTTCCTTTGATTTGTTATCCATTCCCTGGTGTGCTCAGCAGTTGTTAATTTCCTTAACAAGCCGAGTTTCCACAATCCCCCTTACCTGCCCTCTAGTCAGTCATATATATTTGGGTGCATCATAAGGGACGCATGAGTGGGGGGTACCTGCATGCGTGTGCCCTCTTTTGCAAAGTGCCCTCGTTGCTAAGTGCCTGGCAGTTATTTCAATGGCAGTTAGTCAGGTAACCTACTCTTTACACCCTCTATTTCAACTATTAACTTTATTTCTTTCTCAATCATTCTATGTGCTTTTACCATTCACTTTCACCACCCCGTCCCCCCTCCATCACCACTCTCACACATCAGCCCATCTCTCCTCCCCTCTCCTATGCAAAGCTTCCACATTCTTTTCACCTTTTTAAAGAATCACAGTCCTTCATGCTCCAGGGTCTTGCAGAATAAGCCATGTCACAACTCAAAAAACTAACTGCTGCTCTCTCTCCTTTTACTGCTGATTGTTTCAGGCGATATCTCTCCTACTCCCGGTCCACCCTGTGCCAAATTTACCCTCTCCCCCACCTTTCAGAGAAACCCTGTTAACCTCATTAACATTAGTTATACACCTTCATCTCCCTCTTTTAACTGCACTCTCTGAAATCCATGGTCTGTATGTAACAAGCTTCCTTACATCTACAACCTCTTTCTCAATAACTCTCTTAATCTGATAGCTAACTCTCACTGAAACTTGTATTCAAGATTCTGACACTGCTTCCCCCTGCTCCCATTTCTCATGACAGCTTACACTTTTCCCATTCACCAAGACCCGAGACCAGACATGGTGGTGGAGTTGGCTTACTCCTGTCTCCACAATGCACTTTGCAGATCATCCCCCAGCTTCATCACTCTCATTCCCTTCTTTCGAGATCCACACAATCAGGCTCTACCATCCCCTCTCTTTCAGAGTAGCGGTCATACACCGTCCCCAAGACTCACCCACATAGTTCCTTGACCACATTTCAGCCTGGCTGCCGTACTTCATGTCCTCAGAATTACCATCCTTTATCCTGGGAGACTTTAACATCCCCTTAAACAGCCCAACCTCCCCATCTGCATCCCTTTGTCTTGACTATAGTTGGATTATAGCGGGGTTAAGTCTTGTGGGAGGGGTCTGCTCAGTTGTGCCTGGATCTGGGGCTCACACCGCTTTATCATGATGTAGATTCCTCTGAAATGCTGCCGGTAATAGTTCCTGCTCTGCAGTGTGTGCAACTGGTTCTTGTGATCCGTCTTGCTATCCAGTTTTCCTCTCCCTGACCTCCGTTTCCCTTGTACTGCTTGCCTGCCCTGTCTATTTGACTCTGGTCCGGTTCTGTGTCTCGATCTCCTCCCCTCTTGTACTTATTTACTCTCCCGGCCTCTTACCACGGTAGTGTTTCTTGACTTTGGCTCTGCTTATCCTGTTTGGCTTTTAACGTGTCTTCTTGGCTCCTGACCCTTTTTGCTTCCACCTGTTTATGACTTGCTCAATCCTCCTGTATTTACTTGACATCCCAGTTTAAACTCAGGCTTGCTGACCACTCTTTCTGGTGCTTGCACCCTCTTGTGGGCTTTTGTCTAACTGTTTTTGGAGTTCTGTCTCTTTTCAGCTTTTGCACCACTTGGTGAAAGCCTGACACCCAGCTTTTCTCTCTAACCACCTCTTTTGGCCTCTCACAGCTCTCATCCTCTGAGACACATCAAGATGGCAAGACCCTTGACCTGGTCTTCGTCCTCCTCTGCTCAATCTCACTTTGACAACTCACCTCTTCCTGTCTATAACCACAAAATCCTCTCCTCCAAGCTCACAAACCTTTGCCCATCCCAGCACACTCCCACCTATCACACATTCAGAAATCTACAGGCCATTGACTCCCAGACACTTAAAAACTCTGTACATTCATCACTGTCCCCTATCTCCTAACTTTCCTATCCTGATCAGGCTGTAAACCACTACAATGACACACTCAGAAGTACACTAGCCCAAATAGCACCCCTCACCCTCAGAACCTCCAAATACAGAGTAAAACAGCCCTGGCTCACATCGCAAACTTAATTTCTCCAGCGATGCTCTAGGAGTGTCGAACACCTATGACGGAAAACCCACACACCAGAAAACTTCATTCACTACAAATTCCTGTTAACTTACATATCTGCCCTTCATTGTGCGAAACAGACCTACTTCACCACCCTGATCTCCTCACTTTCCAATAATCCAAAAAAACTCTTCAACACCTTTCACTCCCTCCTCAGTCCCAAAGTACAGACCCCTTTCACAGATCTTCATGCTGATGACTTGGCCTCGTATTTTACAGAGAAAATAGAAAACATCTCCCGAGAGATCAGCTCTCAGCAACCAAGCGTCATGATTCCCATCACTCCCCACATCCCATCAAGCTCAATTTACACATTTGACCCAGTCACAGAGGAAGAAGTTTCCATGCTCCTCTCTTCTTCTCGTGCCAACACTTGCACTACTGATCCCTTCCCCTCACACCTACTCCAGTCCCTCTCTTCGGTCGTCACTGTGACGACATGGACTCTCATGGGTTAAAGTTTCTTAAAATTCAGCCAGACAGGATGATAGATTGTTTATAGACGGGGGATAAGTCCCTCATTTGTTTTTACAAGACTCTTGTTGACTCATGTAATTGTGTTGGCCACTGAAAGCCAGACGTATTGTTTCTCCAGACTCTTCCAGTAACCATTGTATTGTAGTTGTGTATTGGTAATGTGATTACCTTAGTAGCCATTATCTAGTCTGTGCATTCCAGACTACATGTATACTCTCAGTCTTTCTGTGGAGATCATTTGGATGAACATTATCCATGCAGCTTGAAATTCATCCAATGGGAGAAGCAATCTTGTCCAACCAATCCGATGAAGACGCAGTGTATCCAAGTGGACGGCTGTGGCTATAAAAGCAATTTTCTTTAAGCCACCAGGTTGTTCTTGATGGATGCTGATGGATCCAGTCTAAGCTCTTTGGAGCTGGCTAGAGGATCAGGATACCCTGTGGCTTCTATCTAGGGACTCCGGTTCCGGTTGGAGACTATATCCACAGTCTAGGGATTTCGACTCCGGCTGCCAGGATTATATCATCATTCCAGTACTATCTAAGGAGGACACTCAGGTTGGGACAATTTGGTCACCTGCTACAGACTTTGCAGACCTCAGACAGCTTCCTACATCTGGCATTATTCCTTTCTCGGTGGGTGCCCGCCAAAAGCGGGGTGCTGCTGGAGTGGAGTAAATAGTCCTGGAACCTCTGAGGCATGGACATTCTAAATCCCTGGTGAGCCAGCGGAAGGGTGAGACTCTGTTGCCTGTTACATTTGTGTTTTTCTGGTTATGTGTTATGTGCCGTTAATTGTTTGGGGATCCAATAAAGTCTAATTATTGTGATTCCCTCACCCTGTGTTGTCTGAGTAGTGTTACGCCCACGGTTAAGGAGGCTGGCGTTCAGTTGGGATGAGCCCTAAGCCACGCTGTCTTTCTAAAGGCGGCGGGTTTTAGTGGACGAGAGCACCCACTGAGCCCCATGTCTTCACAGTCACTACTCACCTAACTAAAATCTTCAATCTCTCTCTCTCTCCTGGTATGTTCCCCTCCTCCCTCAAAACACTCTATCATCACACCATTATTAAAAAAAATCCTCTCTTGATCCATCCTGCACAAACAACTACAGACCAGTCTCCCCTTCATTTCCAAACTCTTGGAAACCCTGGTCTATTCCTGCTTTTCCACCTACCTCTTCACTCATTCTCTTCTAGATCCTTTACAGTCTTGCGTCCGCCCCCTACACTCAACACAAATTGCCCTTGTAAAAGTGACCAATGACCTTCTGACAGCAAAACATAATGGTTACTACTCTCTTCTTACTCTTCTTGACCTCTCTGTAGCCTTCAACACTGTTGACCACCATCTCTTTCTCTCTATGCTCCATTCAATCAGCCTAAACGACACTGTGCTCTCCTGGTTCTCTTGCTATCTTTCTGGCTACTCATTCAGCGAATCATTTGTTGGCTCAACATCTTCTCCTCTTCCTCTCACTTTTGGGGTCCCTCAAGGTTCAGTCCTTGACCCTCTTCTTTTCTCCCTCTGCACTGTCCCAATTGGACACACCATCAGTAAATTTGGCTTCCAGTACCATCTTTATGCTGATTAAACACAACTATACACCTCATCCTCTGACCTCACCCCCTCTGTACTACAGAACACCAGTGACTGTTTGCAGTTTCAAACATCATGTCTGCTCTCATGATAACTCCTAGGCAGTAATCTCACTGTCACGGTGTTATACTTGACACCAATCTCTCCTTTACCTCCTATCTTCAAAATCTTGCCTGCTCCTGTCGCTTGCACCTCAAGAAGATATCTAGAATCTGCTCCTTTCACACCATGGAAACTACAAAAACCCTCACCGTGGCCCTCATCCACTCCCGCCTTGACTACTGCAGAAGCCAGGGTCACCTATATGGCTAACCACTACTCGGATGCCTCTGCTCTGTGCCAGTCATTGCACTGGCTTCCCATATATCACAGGATCCAATTCAAACTGCTTGTTCTCACCCACAAAGCTCTCCACTGTGCGGAACCCTCCTACATCTCCACCCTTTTCTCTGTCTATCACCTCACCCATTCTCTACCCTCTGCAAACGACTTTTGACTAACATCTACACTAATTTGAACCTCCCACTCCCGGATCCAAGACTTCTTCTGAGCTGCACCAATCCTCTGGGACGCTCTACCCCAAGAAGTTAGGATGAATCATAACTTACTCTGCTTCAGACGCTCCCTAAAAATGCATCTTTTTAGGGTGGTCTATCATACTCCCTAATCAAATCCAATTCACACAGTCTCTCTACAACTTCTCACAACATAACCCCACGTCAAACTCCATGCCACCCAAATGCATCTCAAGGTTCAGGCCAATTGGTCCAGGAAGACATTATCTATCCCCCATTTCCTTGAAATTGCTGGATTGTCACTGTAAATAAGCACTTGTACCTTGCCCCCCCATATCTCATTGTAGATTGTAAGCTCTCACGAGCAGGGTTGTCTTTTTTTTTTTTTTTTTTTCCCCTCTAAATATTGTATTTTCTATAACTGTTATTTGTTTGTATATGATCCTCCTGAATTGTAAAACGCTGCGGAATATGTTGGCACTACAGAAATAAAGATTATTATTATAATTCTCTATTAATTGGTCTACCCCTAACTACTCTCTCCTTTACAGTCCCTACTTAATGCTGCAGCCATGATCATTTATCTGGCTAACCATTACTTGGATGCTTACACTCTGTGCCACTCATTGCACTGGCTGCCCATATATCACAGGATCCAATTCAAATTCCTTGATCTCACCCACAAAGCTCTCCACAGTATGACACCCCCTACATCTCCACCTTCATCTCTGTCTATCACTCTACCTGTTCTCTATGCTCTGCAAATGACGTTCAACTAACATCCACACTAATCCAAACCTCCCAATCCCGTATCCAAGACGTCTCCTGAGCTGCACCAATCCTCTGGAATGCTCTACCCCAAGAAACGAGTATGAATCACAACTTACTGAGCTTCAGACACTCACTAAAAAACATCTTTTTATGATGGCCTATTACACTCCCTAATCGAATTCAATTCACATAGTCCCTCCATGACTTTTTAGAACATAACTCCCCGTCAAACTCCACTACACCTTGAAAGCATCTCAAAGTTTTGGCTAAATAGTTCAGGCAACCTTTATCCTCTATTTTTTTGAGATGGCTGGATTGTCATTGTAAATAAGCAGTGCCCACCTCATTGTAGATTGTAAGCTATCATGAGCAGGGTTGTCTTTTTTTGCTCTAATTATTGTATTTTCTAGAACTGTTACTTTTTTGTATATGAACCTCCTGAATTGTAAAGTGCTGCAAAATATGTTGGCGCTATAGAAATAAAGTTTTTTTTATTATTATTGCCCTGGAAATAAAGCGTCATCAGTGACCACCTTTTCAGGGGCTAGGTTAGCCTCTGCTCTAAAGAAAATGTATCAATTCTGACATATGATAAATAGCATCTTGCACTGTTCAATATGCGCTCCCTATCCGGCTCCAAAGAGAAGTGACGAGATAGAGTGTGCACTGTCAGTGCGTATTGAAATAAGTGTGTAACGTAGCCCGTGGCGGTAGTTGTGGGTGTGGGCTACTGTCCTCAATCTGCTCTGGGACACTACAGACACTGGGAATTGAGTGGATGGTGGACTGGGTGTGGAGGTGATACCGGATTGGCCATCAGCCGCCCTTCCTGTATTTAGTTCACACAATGTGATATCCCATTCAGTGTTATTAGAGATGTAAACGAAATGAAGGGGTGCACAGCCTATAGTAACACAATGAGTGTTGCCTAATGTGTGCAAAACAACAATGCACAGAGGAGAAAAAGAGCACACATAATTCAGGCGCACATCAAAAGAATAATGTAATCATATATATCATATAAAAAAATTCCGCCTATGTGTCCTCCTTGTGTTGCCTATAGTGTTTAGTGGGGTTGACGAAGAGCTCATCCCATCCATTCCCTATTTAGGACCCAGCACCAGGGATACCTAGGGTCAGGTATCCTGCTCAGAGCATAGGTGTGGAACCTAACTAGAGTGGTGAGGGACCCCAGGGACCAGCAGTAGGTTTGGTCAGGGGTCACCATCTTCCCTTTCCCTAGATGCAGGGTTTTCCTTTCCTTTGGCTGTTTACTTGGTACTTGCCCGTACCTAGTGTGCCCCTGCGGTTATGAACCCGAAGCTTCAGGCCTGATTAAAGTCAACTACTTCTCCTTCTGAACACCATTCATCAAATGCTATGGTCCTCGGACCAGCCATCCACTCCGTCTGGTATGGTAACCAGATAATGATACCTGGTACCTTAGGATAGTGAGTATGGGCTTCTCCACAACACCTAGGCTACTGAAAAGGGCTTATGTATCATTATCTGGTTAGCATGCACAGCAACAGCACGTATTGACTGTGCTATTATTTTATATGCAAGCTTTACCTTATGCTTGCTCTGCATTCTGTGTGCCCTAACCGGGATTACTAGCCTTCAGACTTGATTGTTTATACAGGGACTGACCTATACAGACTACTCGTACTGGTCAAATGTATTCCATCTGGCATATACAACTGCTGAATTGATGCTGTGCCTATCTCTGTACCCTGCTTATATACAGTTAGGTCCAGAAATATTTGGACAGTGACACAATTTTCGCGAGTTGGGCTCTGCATGCCACCACATTGGATTTGAAATGAAACCTCTACAACAGAATTCAAGTGCAGATTGTAACGTTTAATTTGAAGGTTTGAACAAAAATATCTGATAGAAATTGTAGGAATTGTACACATTTCTTTACAAACACTCCACATTTTAGGAGGTCAAAAGTAATTGGACAAATAAACCAAACCCAAAAAAAATTTTTTAGTTTCAATATTTTGTTGCGAATCCTTTGGAGGCAATCACTGCCTTAAGTCTGGAACCCATGGACATCACCAAACGCTGGGTTTCCTCCTTCTTAATGCTTTGCCAGGCCTTTACAGCCGCAGCCTTCAGGTCTTGCTTGTTTGTGGGTCTTTCCGTCTTAAGTCTGGATTTGAGCAAGTGAAATGCATGCTCAATTGGGTTAAGATCTGGTGATTGACTTGGCCATTGCAGAATGTTCCACTTTTTTGCACTCATGAACTCCTGGGTAGCTTTGGCTGTATGCTTGGGGTCATTGTCCATCTGTACTATGAAGCGCCGTCCGATCAACTTTGCGGCATTTGGCTGAATCTGGGCTGAAAGTATATCCCGGAACACTTCAGAATTCATCCGGCTACTCTTGTCTGCTGTTATGTCATCAATAAACACAAGTGACCCAGTGCCATTGAAAGCCATGCATGCCCATGCCATCACATTGCCTCCACCATGTTTTACAGAGAATGTGGTGTGCCTTGGATCATGTGCCGTTCCCTTTCTTCTCCAAACTTTTTTCTTCCCATCATTCTGGTACAGGTTGATCTTTGTCTCATCTGTCCATAGAATACTTTTCCAGAACTGAGCTGGCTTCATGAGGTGTTTTTCAGCAAATTTAACTCTGGCCTGTCTATTTTTGGAATTGATGAATGGTTTGCATCTAGATGTGAACCCTTTGTATTTACTTTCATGGAGTCTTCTCTTTACTGTTGACTTAGAGACAGATACACCTACTTCACTGAGAGTGTTCTGGACTTCAGTTGATGTTGTGAACGGGTTCTTCTTCACCAAAGAAAGTATGCGGCGATCATCCACCACTGTTGTCATCCACCACTGTTGTCATCCGTGGACACCCAGGTCTTTTTGAGTTCCCAAGCTCACCAGTCAATTCCTTTTTTCTCAGAATGTACCCGACTGTTGATTTTGCTACTCCAAGCATGTCTGCTATCTCTCTGATGGATTTTTTTCTTTTTTTTCAGCCTCAGGATGTTCTGCTTCACCTCAATTGAGAGTTCCTTAGACCGCATGTTGTCTGGTCACAGCAACAGCTTCCAAATGCAAAACCACACACCTGTAATCAACCCCAGACCTTTTAACTACTTCAATGATTACAGGTTAACGAGGAGACGCCTTCAGAGTTAATTGCAGCCCTTAGAGTCCCTTGTCCAATTACTTTTGGTCCCTTGAAAAAGAGGAGGCTATGCATTACAGAGCTATGATTCCTAAACCCTTTCTCCGATTTGGATGTGAAAACTCTCATATTGCAGCTGGGAGTGTGCACTTTCAGCCCATATTATATATATAATTGTATTTCTGAACATGTTTTTGTAAACAGCTAAAATAACAAAACTTGTGTCACTGTCCAAATATTTCTGGACCTAACTGTACTTCACTGAACATAGCCAAGCTCTCTTCAGGGGGTCTATTCATTACTTTTTATTTTTTATCCAGGGTTATATCCTGTGTGTACATTACAACACGCCAACCCTGAGTTTGGTTTACACTATCTGGCCTTGTCTTTATTACAGACGCTTTAGGAGTGCTCTATATACCTGTGACCCTATTCCTGTTATCTTAGGGGCCTTACAGCCCTTGTCATCAGATGCTGATTTAATGTGCATATTTTTCGGTACCTTCATAGTATCATAGTATCATAGTTTTTAAAGTTGAAGGGAGACTCTAAGTCCATCTAGTTCAACCCGTAGCTTAACAAGCTTGATCCAGAGAAAGGCAAAAAAAACCCCAATGTGGCAAACAAGTTCCAACGGGGAAAAAATTTCCTTCCTGACTCCACATCCGGCAATCAGACTAGTTCCCTGGATCAATACCCTGTCATAAAATCTAATATACATAACTGGTAATATTAAATTTTTCAAGAAAGGCATCCAGGCTCTGCTTAAATGTTAGTAGTGAATCACTCATTACAACATCATGCGGCAGAGAGTTCCATAGTCTCGCTGCTCGTACAGTAAAGAATCCTCGTCTGTGATTATGATTAAACCTTCTTTCCTCAAGACGTAGCGGATGCCCCCGTGTTCCTGTCGCAGGCCTAGGTGTAAAAAGATCTTTGGAAAGGTCTCTGTACTGTCCCCTCATATATTTATACATTGTGATTAGATCCCCCCTAAGCCTTCGTTTTTCCAAACTAAATAACCCCAAGTTTAATAACCTGTCTTGGTATTGCAGCCCACCCATTCCTCTAATAATCTTGGTCGCTCTTCTCTGCACCCTCTCCAGTTCAGCTATGTCCTTCTTATATATCGGTGACCAGAATTGTACACAGTATTCTAAGTGCGGTCGCACTAGTGACTTGTACAGAGGTAGAACTATATTTTTTTCATGAACACTTATACCTCTTTTAATACATCCCATTATTTTATTAGCCCTGGCAGCAGTTGCCTGACACTGTCCACTAAAGTGAAGTTTACCATCCACCCATACACCCAAGTCTTTTTCTGTGTCTGTTTTACCCAGTGTTCTACAATTAAGTACATAATCATAAATGTTATTTCCTCTACCCAAGTGCATGACCTTAACCTAATGAATATTACTGTGCATGTTACATAGCAGGTTGCATTATTTCTTTGTCTGTACCTATATGAGGGGTGTTGAACAACATTGATCTATTTGAGCATTTACATTATATGTTCTTTGGCTTGGGGATGTATGTCTGTTTTTAGTGTTTTTAACTGTCCTTTTGTGTGCTTTCACTCCCAGTGTGGAGTTCCATGTATATTTCTATTTGTAATAAAGATTTTTCACTTTTATATAACATAATCTCTTGGTGATCCCTTGTTAGGTATACCCTTTTTTTCCCCTTTTGGTCTATGTATTCGTATACCTGGAGATCCCATTAGGTGGTGCTTTTCCCTCTCAAACAATATTGGTTTCCTTGGTGCACTCTGTCACCGTTTCTGGAAGGAGGCACGCCTAAGCAAACTGGATGCTGATGTTATTACTTTGCAGTATTGTGTATTGTTTATAATTTTGTGAACATATGGATCTAGCAGCGAGAGAACAATATTGGTCTAATCAATCCTTGGATGTATTCGGTGCAGCTCCGGATACTGGTGCAGCAGGTATCTCATCAGACTCACGTGATGAGAACCAGCAGCTTTTGCAGGAATTGATTTACATAAGAGGGTAGTCAAGGTGTGGTGGAATGTGAGGACGTTAGAGGAATATAAGAAGTTGAAAATTACCCCAAGGGGATTACGCGTCCAGATATTCCCAGCTTGGGAGACTGATGGGCAGTTCAGGCTTACCTGGGAACAGGGTTTACAAACATGTTCCTTTATTCTTATGGACATGTTAATTGAACATGACCGCTCCCTCCTGATAGAACTTAAAGAAGAGATTAAGAATAAGGAACATATCTTGCTTCAATTGGATACTTTAACGGTAGTGACCCCTTTCCAGAGTAGGCTGAAATGTATCCTGGATGTGTTCGAAAAGGACATCATTAAGGGAAAGAAAAACAAGTTTCAGCGGGACAAAAGCGACTACGCTGAAAATAGGGCTTTTAGGTGGACGCATCGCGGTAACAAACGCCGATTAGCAAACCGAGCACCGAACGTAGTTAAAGTGACATCTGAGCCGTCTTCAAGCGATTTTTTTTATCCACGGATTCAAGCGATCCAGAAGGCGTACCAGGAGGGGCCGCCATAAACCTAAACCCAAAAAGAAGAGGCAGGAAGAATCAACTATGGCAGACACCCCCACAGAGAGAGATGAGGAGCAGGAGGCGCAATTGGTAGCAGGTAATGAATACGATCTACAGGTACTAAACCTTTCTAGCTACCAACTATCAAGAGTGGAACGTACGTTACTCTCTAAGGGATTATCATTTGCCCCGATGAATAGGCTTGATAAATTTACGGTGACAAAAGATCTTTATTTATTCTGTAGGCAGCTCACGTTTAAATATCTATACAGCCAACCAGAGCTTGTTGACACACTGCCACCAGAGGACAGACAAGTTTTTGAAGATCTCTTGGGCCTCTTGGAAGAGAATGAAAATGTACAAGGTAAGAAGATACCCTTTTCTGGACGGTTGCTGTCCCAGGCAACACCACCGTTTTCATTTTGTCCGGCCATTAACATCTTCTTTAACAAGGTCTGTAGAGAGATTGAGGGGCTTAATTTAGACAACAATAGGGCCAATAATTTAACACTAGAAGAAAGACGGACCCTGACAAAACTTAAAGAGAACAAGGAGTTCCTCATAAAAGAGGCGGATAAGGGCGGAAATGTTGTCCTGTGGCCAACGGATATGTACACCAGGGAGGCCAAACGACAGCTTTCCAACAGTGAGTGCTACACTGCCCTGCCCTCAGATCCTACCTTTACTTTCAAAAAAAGTCTGGACAGACTTACTTTTGCGGCCCATGGCCAGGGTATTATTTCCCTGAAGGAGAGGAATTTTCTCACTACCCGATATCCGGTCACACCGACTTTTTACATGTTACCTAAAATTCATAAGGGTAGGTCGGAAACCCCCGGTAGGCCGATAGTCTCAGGAATAGGTGGTTTATTTGAAAGACCTTGCATTTACCTAGACTTCTACCTCCAACCACTGGCGCAATCATCTCCCTCCTATGTTAGGGACTCTACACACTTGATAGAGCAGATGGCCAACCTCAAGGTTCCCCCTAATACCCTTTTGGTCACCTTGGATGTAGAGTCACTCTACACTTCAATCCGACACACCCTGAGCTTACAGGCCGTCTCCTTCTTTCTGGACCAGAAGACAACTGGCAACAGAAAGCATGACTCTTTCTTACTAGATCTTCTCCATCTGGTCTTGGACAAAAATTACTTTGTGTTTGATAGGGTCTACTATCGCCAGACGTCTGGTACAGCGATGGGGGCATGCTGTGCACCACCCTATGCAAACATTTTTTTGGGGTGGTGGGAGGAGACACAGGTTTACATCCTAGACAACTTTAAAACCTACGTCATCAGATGGTTCAGGTACATTGATGATGTACTGCTCCTCTGGTCTGGCCCTGTGGAAGACTGTGAGAATTTTATACTCACCCTGAATGACAACAACCTGAATATCAAGTTGACCTCAAGTATCTCGCAAGATTCAGTTGAATTTTTGGATCTTCGAGTGTCCAGGGAGGACGATAGGATCTGCACCACTCTGTATCGTAAACCCACGGCCACTAATAGCCTGCTTCACTACAACAGTTTCCATCCGGCCCACGTAAAAAACGGCATACCAAAGGGTCAATTCATGAGGGTCAAAAGGAATTGTAGTAGACATACTGATTTTGAGTCACATGCTCTTGACCTGTCTAATAGATTTCGGAAGAGAGGTTACCCGAGGAACGTGGTTTCAAGCGCCTTGCAGGACTGCAAAGCCTTAACACGGGAGACTCTACTACAGCCAAGAGTACGACGGAAGGGAACAACAGTGAGTATGATCACTGCCTTTAATAATCAGTGGCAGGACCTTTACGCACTCTTACAATCAAATTGGGACATCCTACGAAGTGACAGAAAACTGGTTCTCTTTTTGGAAGAAAAACCAAGCTTGGTGGCTAGGAGGGCTCAAAATCTGGGAGGTATCCTCTCTAGTAGCCACTTTAAGAGACCCGTACAGAGCTTGGGCACGGGTACCAGATTGAGAGGTACCTTCCCCTGCGGCTCTTGTTCAGTTTGTCCTTACATGCGGGCGAATGATCATGTCCTCTTATCGATTTTTCCTAGGCAGATCTGTAGCAGTGCCTATTTTAATTGCCGTTCCAGAAATGCGATATACGTGCTCATCTGTGACTGCCCAAAGCTGTATGTAGGCCAGACAAGCCAAGAGGTAAGAACGAGAATCCAACAGCATTTCTCCAACATAAACACAGCCAATACGGATCTGAAGAAAGGAAAGACACTCACTTCAGTAGCCTCACATTTTCTGACACACCATGGGGGGCGCTATACTAACGTTAGAATCATGGTTGTCGATTCGGTCAAAACGGGCATTAGGGGAGGGAACCCCGTGAAGGAGCTTTTACAGGAGTCCAGATGGATTTACAACCTTAGAGGCTTGGCTCCACATGGATTAAATGAGGAACTGCTATACACTGGATTCTATAAAGTCTTATGATTTCTGACCATTTGCCTCTGTTTGTTCCCCGCCTTCTAGCAACTTAGGCCTTTCAAACAACTGACGGTCTTGGGAGTGGTCTATTGCCTGCCTATACCTGCAAGAGATTGTTTCTAACTATGGAGGGATGGAAGAGGAATTGTATAGGACTCTGGACCGGAAGAAGTCAGCTTGACAAGAAGGACTACGTACGGGAATTTAGATCCTGGGACACCGAATAGAGAGCATCTATGTACCAGTCGATCTGGCTTATTTGGACAACACACTAGAACTTGTAGGCCATAAGAGCCCAAATTTTGAGCCTTGGGAATGGAATGCTGGTCTGGATGTCACAATTAATTCCTTGTCGGACACATCTGTACCATGGGCTAACCCAGTGGATCTCCCGGTTATCCCCCTGTACTTAGAGTGTATCGTTTAATGCATATTACCGCGCTATATGTTCTCTCTTTTTGGAGAGTCTCTCGTTATAGTATTCTAAAGAAGAAAAAAGTTTTTTCTCTATGTTGACCTTATACGTTTAGTTCTCTAATGTATATTTATCATGATCTTGACTCATCAAATAGTGGTTCATAAAATGGGCTAGTGGAGTTTCAGTGGGGATTTTTCTGTGCCGGACGTAATCTTTAGCCCTTTCTGGTGCTGCAATGACCCTAATTGTAGTTTTGTTCTCTTTATTTATTCACTTATTATTTTTTATATATGCCAGTGGACAAACAATAGGCTTGTAAGAGCCCTCTGACGCTTTATATCTTTCTAGAATAGCCCTGCGGACTGCCTTATGTATTCTTAAACTGTTAATATCTTGTAGGTTTCCAACTTAGGTGTCTGGTGCATTTGTACTTACCCCATTTATAATCTTTAGCTGTCTTAGGAAACTTTTCTGCTTCTGCATGGGTGCTCTAGCAATTTATATATATTCCATCTGACGATCCCTAAAAAATCTAGCCCCTCTTACCCTCTGTAAGATTACACAGAGCCGTATTAGTTTGTAACCCTTTATGGGATTATAGGATGGTATTTATACAGTCTCATCCTCTATAAGATTGTGTTTATAGAGTCATATCAGACTGTAATGGGATTGTAAGATGGCGCTTATCCTCTAATGTAGAGGTTTAGTGGGGCTGTATAATAAGCATTCATACCACTGGGGAATTACAGCGGTGGCTACTGGTATTCCCTGCGCAAGCGTGTTGTGACGCTGTGAGTTATGCACTAAGTCCCAACAAATTGCTACTGCGCATGCGCCGTTAAAGCTGGCATACTTCACCTTTGTAAAATTATTCTGCCTAATAAAAGTGTATCATTATACCTATATACCGTCGTGCGCTACTTATAATACCTTATACACTCGAGTAATATGAGTTTTGATTATCAACAGCGCTGTTTTATTGGCGCATGCGCCGTAGAGACTTAAGGAGGGTTTCAGCCGAATCATGTGATTCGGCCAAAATGGCGGCCGCCATGCAGAAATACAACGCTGCACTCTCCAAAGCTGCAAGCTGGTGAGTGATTACCTAATTTGTTGTATGATTTAAATATGGCACACTTTGGACTACACACTGTCTGCTTTTCTTCCCCTGAGGAAGCCTCCTGTATGGAGGCGATACGCGTGAGGGTAACTCTGCCAAAGTAACCCACCCCTTCTTACAATTTGGTTTCCTGCTTTGTTCGTGCTCCCTGGTACCTTAGGATAGTGAGTATGGGCTTCTCCACAACACCTAGGCTACTGAAAAGGGCTTATGTATCATTATCTGGTTAGCATGCACAACAACAGCATGTATTGACTGTGCTATTATTTTATATGCAAGCTTTACCTTATGCTTGCTCTGCATTCTGTGTGCCCTAACCGGGATTACTAGCCTTCAGACTTGATTGTTTATACAGGGACTGACCTATACAGACTACTCGTACTGGTCAAATGTATTCCATCTGGCATATACAACTGCTGAATTGATGCTGTGCCTATCTCTGTACCCTGCTTATATACTTCACTGATCATAGCCAAGCTCTCTTCAGGGGGTCTATTCATTACTTTTTATTTTTTGTCCAGGGTTATATCCTGTGTGTACATTACAACACGCCAACCCTGAGTTTGGTTTACACTATCTGGCCTTGTCTTTATTACAGACGCTTTAGGAGTGCTCTATATACCTGTGACCCTATTCCTGTTATCTTAGGGGCCTTACAGCCTTTGTCATCAGATGCTGATTTAATGTGCATATTTTTCGGTACCTTAACCTAACGAATATTACTGTGCATGTTACATAGCAGGTTGCATTATTTCTTTGTCTGTACCTATATGAGGGGTGTTGAACAACATTGATCTATTTGAGCATTTACATTATATGTTCTTTGGCTTGGGGATGTATGTCTGTTTTTAGTGTTTTTAACTGTCCTTTTGTGTGCTTTCACTCCCAGTGTGGAGTTCCATGTATATTTCTATTTGTAATAAAGATTTTTCACTTTTATATAACATAATCTCTTGGTGATCCCTTGTTAGGTATACCCTTTTTTTCCCCTTTTGGTCTATTAATTTACATTTATTACAGGACAATATATAAAAAATTTGCATAATAATTTAGAGCATCACAATTTAACACCAGAGACGTTGCATAGTGAGCCACATTGATTGTAGTATTGGGAGAGTCCTTTTTTTAGGCATCAAAGTTCCTTGTGTGATACCTAATGATGGAAAATGTAAAGACTGAATCGCACGATGGCGTGTGGATAGAGCTTGAAGTTTAGATACTCCACCAGCTTCATTGACAGGCATTTTTAACCTGTCTAAAAGTGCTCCAGCACTGTGGTTACCCATAATGGTTGACGGTATATTTAACTCTGCCATTGCCTGTATAAATAAATTCCAGGCCTTAGGTAATTCCTGTTAGTCAAGGCATGGCTCTGTGTTGTATTACATACCAGATCAAACATGTTAAGCGGGCTTTACACGCTACGATATATCTAACGAGATGTCGGCGGGGTCACGTCGTAAGTGTAGCACATCCGGCATCGTTAGTTATATCGTAGCGTGTGTCAGCTATGAACGAGCAGAAATACCTTGTCGTTGATTGCTGACACGTCACTCATTTTCTAAAAATTGAGCGTCTTGTTGTTCATCCTTCCCGTGGCAGCACACAGCGCTCCGTGTGACACCACGGGAACGATGAACACAGCTTACCTGCGTCCCGCCGGCAATGCGGAATGAAGGAGGTGGGCGGGATGTTTACGTTCCGCTCATCTCCGCCCCTCCGCTTCTTTTGGCCGGCCGCTGTGTGACGTCGCAGTAACGCCGAACGTCCCTCCCCCTTCAGGAAGTTGATGTTCGACACCCACAGCGAGGTCGTTTGGAAGGTAAGTACGTGTGATGGGGGGATACAGGATTGTGCGACAATGGCAAGAAATTGCCCGTGATGATGGGGGCGGGTGCAATCGCACCCGCGATCGGTGGCGAAATCGGCGCGTGTAAAGCAGGCTTTAGACTATGGAATTACAGATCCTTTGAAAATAAATTAACTTTTATCATTCCATGTTGTAATTTTTTTGTTCTGCAGCAGTCTGTTTAGTAAAAATTCAGCATTATTTATATATTGTGGATTTACAAGGCTTACAATTTCATTGACAGATTTGTTTTTATCAAGGTTTGGATTTGACAATTGTTGGTGATCAGATTCAGGAGTGCTAGTTTAAGTTGCTAGTTCCATCGCATCGTGTTTAGCATGGGCAAAGTACCTCTGTAGTACAGCACTATATGTTACCCCACCACCAACTCACAATGGACTTGGACCTAATGGAAACGCCTTACACATGAGCCATTCTTGCTGCACTCTCTGTAACGTGATGCCCATATTGTTATGATTAGAAATAGTCCTGACTACTGGGTTGCCACTTTGTTAGATGCACGGTACAAGCGTAAATTTTGCCAGATACTTCCCCCATGGAAAGGGATTCACGCATGTTGGAGTAATCAAACAAGCTTGTCTGGTATGTTACGTTTTTGTAAAATTTTGCTAATTTCATCATCACGGCGCTCTGTCGTATTGTGTGTTATAGGGGGTCTTAGTTTCATTAGATCCTGTTTAGGGACTAGATACATCTTCTCGGTATGTTCAAATTCTTTACTACAGATAAGAAATCTGTGGAGAGAAAAGCGCATATAGGGTCTTACCCCAGTATATAAGGGGTGGGAGGAGGGTGAAACTACTCACCAGATGTCGTTGTGAGAGTCACAACAACTGTATTCGCATGTAGAATCTGATCCAAGGCTGCAGCCACCCAATTGGCAGATAACAGAGAGCAAAAGAGAAGGGTGTTTGATACTGCGCCAAAGGATCACAGGAACAGATGTTTAGATTAATGCATCTTTATTTCATCCAGGTCTACGCGTTTCCGGAGCCACTGCCCCCTTCCTCAGGACCGTCAGGAAAGACAAAACATCAAATCTGTCCTGGTGGACACCAGCATGCAGATAAATAGACAAGATAACATCATGACACCACCCCTTCTTGAAAAAAAGGGGTGGGAGGAAACAGTAAAAAAAAAAAAAAAAAAAAAAAATGTCCATGCTGATGTACTAAATGTATCTTTACAAATAAAATTAAACCATGACTGGTATCACATAATGACATTTGCGATTATGTGATACCAGTCATGGTTTAATTTTATTTGTAAAGATACATTTAGTACATCAGCATGGACATTTTTTTTTTTTTTTACTGTTTCCTCCCACCCCTTTTTTTCAAGAAGGGGTGGTGTCATGATGTTATCTTGTCTATTTATCTGCATGCTGGTGTCCACCAGGACAGATTTGATGTTTTGTCTTTCCTGACGGTCCTGAGGAAGGGGGCAGTGGCTCCGGAAACGCGTAGACCTGGATGAAATAAAGATGCATTAATCTAAACATCTGTTCCTGTGATCCTTTGGCGCAGTATCAAACACCCTTCTCTTTTGCTCTCCAAATTCTTTACTAGTGAGCAGACTTGTTATTATAGGAATTGCAAAGCCTAAAAGAAGACCTATAAACCTGCCAGTCTGGTTTTGTAGACACTTTTTTTTTTATCACTTAAGGTTCTTATAGCTTTTCGCCACTTCTGTAGTATATTTTTTGCCGCTCTTTCAGAGGCATCTGGCTTTTTAAGATGTTTAAAGCAATCTCCCCTATGGCAGTAATTAAATCAGTGCTTGCATTGTGCAAAATAGTTTTTCTGACGGTAGGGCTTTTCTTCACCAGCGTTTTTAAGATATCTGAGAGAATCCATCGTAACTGAGCGCCATAACTTTGTCACCATTTTCTCACCATTATAACTTTTTCTGACAGTTCATTTGCCGCTCCACTTCAGGTGTTCTATTTTTTTGCACCAAGGGTCACTTTTTCCACATTTTTATGTGAGACACCCACATTCTGCCGACTACGCCAAATGTAACATAGCCAGGGGCGGTAGTTGTGGGTAAGTGCTACAGTCTTCAATCCATCCCGACACGCTACAGACACGGGGAATTGAGTGGATGGTGGAGTGGGTGTAGAGGTTGTACCTGATTGCAGCGGGACGTCTTGGCTATCATCTGGCCTTTCTGTATCTCATTCACACTGTGCAATGTCACATTTAGCATCAATAGAGATAAGTCCACAACGGTTGAAAACTTCAAATGCTTTACTGAACATCCATTTTAAACATTCTCTTGAGTCAAGACAAACTAAATGTTTTGTAAATGGAGGCTCTTATTTCGGTCTCCTTGTTGTATATTGCCTGTGGTGCAGAAGCCCAGAGCAATCATCCACGTTTTACTGATCAATGCTTAAGCTAGAAATGTTGGGCCAGGCCTTGTTCCAGGTCCTGTATCATGCAGCCATGCTACTCCATTATACTAATTGTACTCTGGGCAAATGATGCCGCTGTGCTGGTGTTTGGCCATAATTTTTTAAAATGTGGAGACTCCAAGTTTGGCCTACTTGTGTGTTGCCTGTAGTTGCAGGGGTCTCAGAGCACCAGACCTAAACGTCTCACTAATGCACCTCTTGCTAATCTATGTTTAATGTGGAAATACTGGGCCAGGAACACCACACCTATTCCCCTTGTCATCACGACTTTAGTAAATCCTACTCATGTTTGATGTACCTTTCCGCTCTTTTTACCAGCAGTTTCACGACCATAGGCCCACACCTGTGAAATTAATAATTAGTCTTTATTTAATGCAATGTCTATTTTTGGCAGAAGCACGAAATTATCAATTACCATTTATATGCTGAAATGTCTATTTGTACCTAGTGATGAGCAAGTGTAATTGTTACTATTCGCTACTCGCACGAATAGCACGGTATTCAGGGTATTTGTTATATTGCGAGTTTTTGTGTACTCGCCTCGATATATTCGGATATCCTGCCCAGCCGTTTTGGCACCTGCTTTGCAGCCACTAAACATGCTGGGCTTGTTAACCATTCACAGTAAAGCCGCAGCCATCTTGGTTGTGGGATTACTGTGACTGGCTGGCTGCGCAGTTGCAAAGGGTCTATAAAAGCCCTTTTGTCGCCATTTTGCGCACATTGCAGCCGGAGCCAGTGTTGTATGAGTATAGGGATAGAATGACCAGCTGCTAGGGAGAGTGTAAACCTATCAATAACACAAAAAGCCCTTTTCGGGGCTACGTGCATGGACAGATTTTGGTGCAGGGACAAAGTTTAACCCCTTCACGACCGGCCGATTTTGTACTTTCCGTTTTTATTTTCGCCATTCTTCTTTCGAGTGACTTAACTTTCGAGAGACGTAAGAAAGCCACTTTGAGGAATCTGATTTACGGTCTCCAGAGGTAGAGGCTGATGATGATGAGACACAGTTGACATCAGGTCAGCTTACAATCTCAAGTGGGAAGGAGGATGAGATGGAAGACGAGGTGGTCGATGATGAGTCCACTGATCCGACCTGGACTGTTGTCATGCATAGCCAGCACAGCAACACAGAGGAAGATGGAAATGTAGCACCAACACTGGCACCAAGGGATAGTGGTTTGCCAAGAGTGAGAACTGGGTCAGCTGTTCCAAAGATCACCGCCACTGTGGCCCAAGTCAGGGCAAGGGGGTGTTTAGAAGGTTTTTTTTTTTTTTAAAGTCCTTCAGAGAAAAACATTGTAATCTGTAGCATCTGCCATATCAAGTTGAGCAAAGTTCAGGGCAAAGGCAACCTGAGCACCACCAGTATGCAGAACCACATGGCAATCAAGTACCCCAGTAGGTGGGCAGAACACCAGGGTACCAAATTTGTGTCTGTGGGTCAAACCACGGCCATGTCGCCTGTGGTACGTCCTTCACAATCTGCAGTCCAGGAAGCAGGCACTCATACATCCTGCCCACAAGATGTGATTTCACAGACACCGCAAAGATCAACTACATACACTTCCTTGTCTCAGCAAAGCGTTCAGTTGTCTGATCTTGGAATTTAAGCATAAATACCCAACTACGCACCCACAGGCACAAAACCTAAACTCGCACATTGCCAAATTGCTAGCCATAGAGATGTTGCCATTTAGGCTTGTGGGAACACAGTGTTTCCGTGATCTCTTGCCTGTGGCTGCCCTACGATAGTGTTCCCAGCCACCACTATTTTGCCCATTGTTCTATCCCCACATTACACACGCACGTGTTAAACAATCTCAAATGTGGTCTGACTTATGCCGTAACCTGGAAGGTCTACCTAACAACACACATGGACAAATTGTTGTAAACAGGGATGATACATATCTGTCATGGCACACTGGTTGAACCTGGTTGATGCTGAGACAGTCACAAACTGTAGCATCACACATCCTACCCACACCAAGAATAGAGGGCCCAAGTTTTACCAGCGTTTCCGCCTCATCATATGCTACTTCCTGTCTCCCCTCCTCCTCCCCGTCCTCATCCTCTGCTGAATTACCCCCACCATCACTGTCAAGCTGGGAGCTGTGCAGCAGTGCATCGGAAAAGTGGCAACACGCTCTACTGAAACTGATCTGTTTAGGTCACAAACCACACACTACAGCAGAACTGTGCCAAGGTATAAAAGAGCAGACCAATCAGTGGCTCTCCCAGTTGGACCTCCAACCTGGCGTATTAGTGCCCAGTTCCGCCATTCCTCTCCCGCTTTTGCTGGTCTTTCAGCGCTGCAAAAGCTCTTGAATTTGTCAAGTCACTGACTGATGTGCGACCTGCCCGCGCAGTGGAACTCTACATATCATATCTTGGTGAGGATTAGTGAGCAGCAGAGGGCTGTAGGTCAATACCATCTTCAACATGCCCGTTAGATTGAGAGTCAGCTACCACACATAACGATTTTCGAGTGGGTGTGATTTGCTGAAATTTGTGAGGTTCTTGAGAACTTTGAGTACTGCACTAAGCTCGTGAGCGGTAATCAGCCTATTATCAGTTTAACCATCCTGCTGGTGTGTCTGTTGAGACAATCACTACATAATCTCAGAGAGGAAGCTTTGAGTACCCAGCATGTGGCTATGGACCCAGATTTCCAACTGAGTTATGATACAACCCAGCCCCGCCAATATTCTGAGGCAACATTGGGTGATGATCAGGAGGGAGAGGACTTGTTTTTCTGTGGTACTGAGGGAACTCCAAATGCTACACAGGGGACTCTCATCCCCAGCTTCAAGTCTGTCCAGCATGGATAGGCTGGAAAGGAGGAGGAGGTGAGTCAGTGTGAGGTGAGGATGGGTATTGTTCTTCCTTGTTGGGACACAAAACATTTGCCTGTTTGCAGCTTGGCCGACATGGCACGGTTCATGAGTAAGTGTCTGTGGCAAGACTCTTTCGTGATACACATTTTAACCAACAATCTGTACTGGTTGGCCACCTTTCTGGACCCACGGTACAAGGAAACATTTCCTTCTCTCCTTTTGGAGTCACCAAAGGGTTTCACAATGGAATCCTTCAAGAGGCTTGTTGTAGATCAGTTGCTGTAAACATCATCCTCAGACAACGCTGGCGGCAGAGTTACCGGCTCTTTTGAACACCAAGAATTAATGGGGAGAGACTCGAACCTGGTCTCACATAGGTGGTGGGAAAATGTGCACCAATTTGGCCATTTAAATAAACCTGCACATCAGCAAGGGCTATCTGTGCCTGTAGCAATGCCAAGGAGAGAGAAGTTGAACAACATGGTCAAGGGGTATTTAAGGACTATACCTGTGTCCATTCTGACTCTTCAGTCCCCTTTAAGTATTGGGCGTCCAAGCTGATCTCAACCTCTGCTTATATGCCTTGGAGGTGCTGGCCTCCATGGCTGCTAGTGTGATGTCAGAGCGTGTTTTCAGTTCTGCTGGGGCAATAATCACTGATAGGTACAAACACCTCTCCACAGAAAATGCAGACAGGCTTACTCTGATTAAATTCAACAAGGACTGGATTTCTCCACAATTTTTAATTCCTCCAGATGAGAGAAAGCGAAACTAAATCACCCCAAAATGTTTATTTTGACTACTGCTGTTAACATCCACCCCTTCCCATATAAAGCCGTTTCCTTCCGGCGTCAACCATTACTCAAGCCATAGGGCTAATTTTTGTAAACACTAGGCACATTGTGCAGTGGTACTCCAGCCTAACTACTATTTGTCATTGGAGGCCCTTGTGATGGTGATTTCATGCGTCAACCATGACTCAGGCCATAGGGCTAAATTTGTAACCACTAAGCACATTGTGCACTGGACAATCCAGGATAGTAGTCCTACCAAACTAATATTTGTCATTGGAGACCCTTGTCATAAGTTGTCCCACATTGTGACTGAGATAGGGGATACATATTCAATAGAAATCTGTTAGTCACCCTAGCTGGAAAAAAAATTCCCTGGGTTATCCCACATTGTAGCTGAGATAGGAGATACATATTTGATAGCAATTTACAAATATTGTTGATGAACAACTACTGGCCCTTTTGAAAACTTGAATTGAGGGCCACAGAATGACATGGTGGAGGAGGAGGAGGAGGGCAAAGCTCACCGCCACAATGGGCACATTTTAAACTGCTATGAAATATGTATTCCACTATCTGAGTCTCAATGAGCGAGGGACCACTCAAATGTATAAGTAACAGCAAAAATTGGGTGTTACAGGACCACTTGAGGCCCCTCAGGTCAAAGATCAACATAACACGCATGTTGTAGCTGACCTTGTAAAGTGCTAGGGAATAGCTAACTAGAAATTATGAATGACCGAGAACTTCAAAATGTATGTCAGGGCCCTCCCAATTGTAAAAGTAAAGAAAAGCCAAAACACTACATGTGAACAAATGGTAAAAGGGATATTTTTTTATTCTCAAATTTATTTGCCTTATATACAAGTGATTCGGCAGAAAAAACTGTTTCTTAACCTTTTTGGCCTTTAAATGCAATTTAGGTTAGGTTTGGTAGGTGTTCTTGTGCATCTGTAAAAGTGGCTTAATACTGTGATATCCTCATTCCGAGAAACCATATATGAGTCAGAAATGCAAGCACGCATATTCTCCAGGCTCTCCCCATTCAGTTTCATCACTTTCCCATCCATTTCAGCCTTTTCCTCAGGCCCCCAGACCTCTTTGTTGGGTCCAGGAGAAAATTACTCGCATTTCCCATGGACTTGCATTGTACTCGCTATTCGTAATGACTGTGCGAGTATTACAAAGTACTCGTTACAAGTGTAGTGATTACAAATATTACGGTACTCGCTCATCTCTTCTTGAGGCAAAAGATTTATCAGCCAGTATTTATATGCTGAAATGTCTATTTGCGCCAGGAGCAGAGAGTTATCAAATAGTATTTATTTCCAGAAATAAATGTGCAGCAGCACCCTGCCCAATCTATTGCTACAGATTGGGGAGGGTACTACTGCATATTTATCACTGGAAATAAATACTAACTGATAACTCTGTGCTCCTAACACAAATAGACATTTCAGCATATAATTACTGATTGCTAATTCTGTGCTCCTGCCAAACAGACATGCAGTGTTAGTCTCAAATTGCGCCATCTTAAATTGCGCCAACGTCGCATGTCTGATATTTGCACAGAGTCATGTGACTTGGGCAGCCAATGACACAAGTCCTTGTGTCTGAATGTTGTGAATGGTTTCTGCGCCCTGATTGCCTGCTGGTACATCCAAAAAGATAGTTAAGAAAAAGCAGTCTGCCACTCTTCTGACCTCTCCCCACCCCCTTTTCTCATCAAACACCTCCCCTTGGTCATCATACTGCACCGCTATCCTAGCCTAAAGTCATAATGTAGAAGAAAAGCGCTAGTGCAAACGTGACCGGTTACTGAACAAAGGCCAAAGTTTGTCGATTTTGAGAAAAGTGTTCGGTAATCTGAACCTGAATCCGAATGGGCAAGACTCGTGCCGAATTTGAGATTTGCAAACTTTTTCAAACAGGTTTGCTCATCTCTAGTTAAGTGGTTAAAAGTATGTTTTTCTCTGAAATGTTGCAACATTAAACATACATGTTCGTAAGCCTGGAAAACATATTTAAATTGGATGTTTGTCTATAATATGTGTTTTACTTGTAAAAACTGTTCAGATACATTGCAAAAACATTGTATTGACAGTTGAGGATAAATGTGCGACTGTCTGTAAACAATATTCAAAAGTATGTTTTTCTTATTAGATTTGTACATTTTATTACATTGATCAATACAATATTTTATTTTCTCATTCTTATTTAGGCATCTTCCACAAATGACATTTTAAAAAGCTGCAGGAAGGAATATGAGGTAAGACCTTAAAATTCTAACAATCAGAAGCATCTGCTTTTGCCCAAGATAGAGCAGCATCTCAAAAACTCTTAGATACCTTTCCCATTTTCTGGTCTGGATTAGTGATGGGCAGTCCCGCTGAGACCCGGGAATGGTGGAACGGTCCAACTGAGTTTATAAAAAAAAAAAAAAAACAGTTCCGGCCTGGAATTGACCCATGGATATCTACCCGGATGCCCAGAATCCAGCGCTTTAAAATGGTGGTAGAAAGTATAAGGAGATTAGAGCAAGCGCGTTACACTTGCCAGTCATTTGTGCGGCTATAACGCTACTTCCGGGACTGCTTATTATCCTTCATACATACTTGTATGTGGCGCCCCTCAATATATCAGGATGCCACAGGGAACTGCATCCTGTCAGTCAGGGTGCAGGGTCCAACCCCCCATGGCTCCAGGTTCCCAACACCGGTGTCACTAACATCCACACTACAAATCCCAACCACACCTCACACCATGATCTGTACAGACACACCAGTGGGTTGGTCAAGTTGGAGCACGGCCGCCCACCTAGGGGTCAGGTAGACTTGTGGGAGGGGAGACAGGGTTGTTGAGAGTTAGCCCTCAAAGAGTGAGCAGCTGGGGGGTTGAAGGGAGGCGACAGGTCGGGTCGCAGATGGTGGTCCAGGACCACAGGAGTCGGGGACCAGTATCACGAACACTGGACAGGAGTGTAACGGACGCAGTCTAGGAGGACTGTCTGCACCAGAAAGCCCAATTACCTTACCGGTACCGAGCACAGCAGGGTTACAGGACCCTAGATCAGGGAAGAGCTGCAGGCGCCTTGATAATTAACCTGTGGAGGATAGTCTCTTTATGAACTTTCCCCAAGAGCTCAGAGATTGAAGGCATCAGCACAATGCGGGGACAGGGTTCTCCAAAGCACACAACCCACTAAAATCCCAAGTGCCAGCCATCAAGATCATAGCTGCCGTACACACGGGTAGCGGGGCCCCGAAAGCTTCAAGCCGAGGGGCTACAAAAGTCAATCAATTTGTGCACGAAGGCAGGGCTCCGGACTTACCAAGTGACAACGGTGCGAGCGGGACCTGGACAGGCTCCCCCCGCAGAAACTGCGGTGCCTAGAGACTTTCGTTTACCATCTGTGTGAGTGTCTGCTCATTCCAACTAATCCAGCACCAAGACTACTGCAGTGAGTAACCTAAACCCTGAACCCTGCTTTCCCAAGGCCAAGCCACCCGATCACCATACCTCCTTCCCCCCACTATTCAGAGCCATCCCTAACTGCGGAGGGACTGACACCTTGCTGCCCCCACACCATCAGCCCCGGTACTCCTATTGGCAGCGGCTGTACTCCCCTTACCGCAACCCGCAGGTGGCGTCACAAACATTTATCCCCTGTAAATACCCCCTTTACATTCGAGTGGCTGCAAGCCCCCGGGTCCGGAGACCCTCGAGCCACAATAACCCCAGATCTGAGCAGTTCGACAGCAGCCGGGGCGGCACACATATACACTGCTTCCCCCTCCCACTGGCATTCCCAGAGTCTGATTGGTTGCAGTCAGACACGCCCCCACCTTATGTGACATGTCTGACTGCAACCA
This sequence comes from Anomaloglossus baeobatrachus, assembly GCF_048569485.1. Taxonomy (NCBI): domain Eukaryota; kingdom Metazoa; phylum Chordata; class Amphibia; order Anura; family Aromobatidae; genus Anomaloglossus; species Anomaloglossus baeobatrachus. The sequence continues at coordinate 348,458,832 of NC_134358.1, forward strand.
ATCACAGACATTGTGTGCTTGTCTATAGTGTAAAAATAAATAAATTGGCGTAGGGTCCCCTATATTATAATACTTAGCACAGGTAAAACATGCGACTACAGACTGCAGCTCCGAGCTGTGTGCATATCTTGGTTGTGTATCAAAATAAGAGGGACTATATGTGGATTTTTGTTTTTTTTACATAAGTCATTTAAAAAATCGGTGTGCGGTCCACCCCCAATTTTGATACCCAGCCATGATAAAGCCGACAGCTGTGTGCTGGTATTCTCAGGTTTGGGAGGACCCATGGTTATTGTGCCCCCCAGCCTATAAATATGAGCCTGTAGCTGCCCAGGATTGTTGCACCCATTATATCCGACAATTCCAGAACTTTACCTGGCTCATCCCTGGTGCGGTGGCAATTGGGGTATTAAGGTGTTAATGACAGCTCACAGCTGTCACTAAACCTGAGATAGATTAGAAATGGGAGGCATCTATGAGACCCCCATTACTAATCTGTAAGTGAAAAAAAATAAATCACAAAACACAGAAAAAATCCTTTATTTGAAATAACACAAAAAACAAACTTTTTCTCCCCTTTACTAACCCCCAAAACACCCAGTTCTGACGTTAGTCACACAAGGTCACACAACGATTCCAGCCCTGCTACATTACTGAATGCATAGTGCGCGGGCACAGCACATGACCGCACGCTGTGGACTTCAAGTAGAAACTGAGCCACAACGATGAGCAGGGACGTCACTCGGTTTATTTGCAATCACAGCTGGAGATTCCCACTGTGGTCTACCTGTGACCGTAAATTACCTCTTTAAACTCAGTGACCTCACCTCAAGACAAAACAATCACTGATCTCTGGGAGACCACCATATTAAGTGGCCCTTTTAGTCAATATATAACTCTTGACGAGTTTAAAGATATGACAAGGGATCCCAGAATCCTACTCCACACTGATGAGGGGCAATACCCCGAAACAGCGGTCTGTGGATGGATACCTGGCCTTGGTATTTCCCTTGTCATATTTTTAAACTTGTCAAGAGTTGGATATTGACTAAAAGGGCCACTTAATATGGTGGTTATGGTGGTTTCCTAAAAACAGCCACTCCTTGGTTAGGTCCTTCCCGGAGGTATATCTGGCTATTTTCCATGTCGAGACTCCTAACAGAGGCTCCACGGACCTTTTTGATTTGTCTTACTTTGATACACAGCCAAGAAAACTCGCATGGCTGGGGGCTGCAACCAGTAGCCGTATGCTTTATCTTTGCTGGATATCATAATATGGGGGGACCATACACCAATTTATTTTACACCAATCTAGATGCAGACAGCGCCTGTGATTGGTTGCAGTCAGACAGGCTGTCACACAGACTAGGGACGCTGTCTGATTTCAACCATCAGAGACGCTGGGCGTGCAGGTGGTGGAGAAAACAGTGCATATGCATTAAGCTAATGAGCAGCCTCGGAAGTGGAGTGAGTGGACCTGAAAGCCAAGTTACAGCCACGTGGGGACTGATGAGTATAAAGTGCATGCTTATTTTTATCATCTTTCTTTTCTTTTTTTTTTTCATGGTGAATCTGGATCGTTGTTCTTGTGAACCCGCACAGATACAGACTTTTACAATCCGTGTCTACCCATCACTAGTTTTGAGCATAGTAGAAGTAAACAAGGCACTCCCAAGTTTGGCTGCCACGTGTGTTTATTCAATGTGCATAACAGAACATTTTTGGTCCAACATGGACCTTCCTCAATAGCACTGTATACAAAAATAAAAAAATCGCTAAATTTATAGAATTGACAAAACTAAAATAATAATGTATACAATACAGATGAATTCTCAATAAACAGTGACAAAATTGTGAAAAAGATTATTTCTTATAAAATAGACAACACTTGCTACACAGAAAAAATGTAGTTTAAATATTAATAAATCTTAAAAAGGGAAAAGAGAAAGCAAAAGAGGAAAAAGGGGGTAAAGGAGAAGAAAGAGAAAACGGGGAAGCAGAAAAGGTGAGAAATAAGTTGAAAGGAACAGGAATGATGAAAATGATTATGTGGAATGATAGGTGTTTAAATTATTAATATGAACTGTATGTTGTAATGAAAGTCAGAAAAAATAATGAAGTGGTAATGGAGAATATAGTATAATTGGTTAGAAATATTTAGGGCAGAAAGAGAATAAAGGAGTATGGCAGAAATACTGAAAACAAGTGAATGCTGTGTGTATCGGCATCAGTAATGTAGAAGTAGATATATGGAATACCGTATTTTTTGGACTATAAGACGCACCAGACCATACGACGCACCCTGGTTTTAGAGGGGGAAAATAGGAAAATAAAATTTTAAGCAAAAAATGTGGTCATGACACATTGTTATGGGGCGAGTATCTGCTGCTGACACTGTTATGGGGGTAATGTCTCCAAATTCTCTACTAAGGTACCCCAGCCTGGTAATGATCCTCCTGCCTTGTATCTATCTATCTATCTATCTATCTATCTATCTATCTATCTATCTATCTATCTATCTATCTATCCTATCTATCTATCTATCATCCTGCTATATACTGCCATCCATCCTGCAATATACCCCCAATCTGCTATATACTGCCATCCATCCTGCTATATACCCCCAACCTGCTATATACTGCCATCCAATGCTGCTATATACCCCCAACCTGCTATATACTGCCATCCATCCTGCTATATACCCCCAACCTGCTATATACTGCCATCCATCCTGCTTTATACCCCCAACCTGCTATAAAAACCAAAAGTTTGGACACACCTCATCTCTAGAACAACTGTTAAGAGGAGTCTTTGTGCAGCAGGCCTTTATGGTAAAAATAGCTGCTAGGAAACCACTGCTAAGGACGGGCAACAAGCAGAAGAGATTTGTTTGGGCTAAAGAACACAAGGAATGGATTAGACTAGTGGAAATCTGTGCTTTGGTCTGATGAGTCCAAATTTGAGATCTTTGGATCCAATCACCGTGTCTTTGTAGAAAAGGTGAACGGATGGTCTCTACATGGCTGGTTACCACCGTGAAGCATGTAGGAGGAGGTGTGATGGTGTGGGGGTGCTTTGCTGGTGACACTGTTGGGGATTTATTGAAAATTAAATGCATACAGAACCAGCATGGCTACCACAGCATCTTGCAGCGGCATGCTATTCCATCCGGTTTGCGTTTAGTTGCACCGTCATTTATTTTTCAACAAGACAATACCCCAAACACACCTCCAGGCTGTGTAAGGGCTATTTGACTAAGAAGGAGAGTGATAGGGTGCTACGCCAGATGACCTGGTCTCCACAATCACCAGACCTGAACCCAATCGAGATGGTTTGGGGTGATCTGGACCGCAGAGTGAAGGCAAAAGGGCCAACAAGTGCTAAGCATCTCTGGGAACTCCTTTAAGACTGTTAGAAAACCATTTCCGGTGACTACCTCTTGAAGCTCATCAAGAGAATTGCAAGAGTTTGCAATGCAGTAATCAAAGCAAAAGGTGGCTACTTTGAAGAACCTAAAATATAAGACATATTTTCAGTTATTTCACACTTTAGGTATTTCATTCCACATGTGTTAATTCATAGTTTTGATGCCTTCAATGTGAATCTACAATTTTCAGAGTCCTGAAAATAAAGAAAACTCTTTGAATGAGGTGTGTCCAAACTGTTGGTCTGTACTGAATGTAATATGGAAATATAAGGATGCTATGTGTATGTAGGCATCAGAAAAGTAAAAAATGGGTCTATGGAGTAATTTGATGTGGTGACAATCATGAATCATGTATATATGTGTATAACCGAATTCATATGTGAAAATGGCTTAAATTGATATATAGAAGGGATTAGGTGTGGTGAAGTGACAGTCAAAGAAACATGAGAACTGAAAGGGAAAGGAGAAAAAAATGAGAAAATGTTTGAGGCAGAAAAATGATGGGACATAAACTGAGGAAATATCAGCAGTGAACATAAGGGTTAAGAGCGCTAGTATGCTTACCATAAGTAAAGTGAAAGCCAGCGTGGGATGACAAGTGCGGTATCCACCGCCGCATGGGGGCCGCCATGACAGTGGCCGGAGATCCCGGAAATAAATAGGCGTGTTGGAGGACAGGGAAGGTGCCGGAGACGGATGTCAGGCCGCGCATGCGTGATCTATACAATGATCATGCCGTGGTTAGATGATAAGTCGGCTGCACTGAGCATGCGTGCGGTCCTCCATATGGATGTATTATGCAGATACGGTACCAGAGACTAATGTAAGACTGAGCATAGGTTGGTTTAAGACAGCCGTGTCATGATAGAAATGACTATAGACACTGATCAGGCGTGAGGTTCTTTGTGCAGACAAAGGCTTGCAAAGGGATCCAGGTAATTGTGTAGAGGCTGCATTATAACGGCCTGTGACTTGAAGGTGGCGGTTCTCCAAGGTACAAAGTTGAAAGTAATCGGAATCACAAGAGAGGATCAATATCTTTTCTAGAAAAAAAGGAGAATATAGATTAGGAAATGATCATATACAAAATCGCATTATAACATCAATGGAGCTCACAGAAAAAACTGAAGTTCATATTCCCGATTTAAACCTCTGGGGGCCAAAGTCCTGAGTTCATGAATCCAGTATGCCTCTTTCTTTTTAAGGAGTTTGACAACACCGCCACCCCTTCTGGGGGTGTCAATGTGATCAACCACGTGAAACTTAAGTTGTGAAATTGAATGTTGTGCACTCTTAAAACTGTACGGGATAGGTAAAAGGAGATTTTCACATCTGATAGTGGACTTGTGTTTGGATATGCGGTCACCTATATGTTGGGTGGTCTCACCCACATATAGGAGGCCGCAGGGACACTTAATGATATAAATTACATTCATGGATTTACAAGTGAAGTAATTCTGTATGGGATATCTTTGGCCAGTGTGTGGATTGTAAAAAGTCACCTTTTTGAACATTATTGCATTGGGGACAGATTAAGCAAGGAAAAGTGCCAAATTTAGGTGTGCCTACAAATCTTTGTTTTGGGATTTTCAGAATAGCACCCACATCTGCCCTGATGAGTTTATCTTTTATATTGGGTGGTCTCTTGTGACATGGTAGAAACGGGACTTTAAACTCAGGAACGTTGGGGTAACCCTGTGTCAAAATGTGCCAATTTCTCCGAATTATACTATGAATTTTGATTGAAAAAGGGTGGATTGTATGGGGAAAAGGAATCCTTTTCTCGTTTTGCTTGATAGTATTTTTGGTATGATCCTGACTACTGTCTAATAAAGATGAGGGATAACCCCTAGCAGAAAACTTATTCTGCATTTCTTGTAGTCTTAACTGTAAGACATCATGATCGGATACTATCCGCTTGACTCTTTGGAATTGGGATATGGGTATGGATTTCTTGATGGACATAGGATGATGACTGGAGAAGTGGAGTAATGTTTTTTTGTCAGTGACCTTAGTAAAAAGGTCTGTGGATAAGTTACCCTCAATGTCCTTTAAGGCCAGTGGTGTCCAAAAAATTGATTTTGTGTAGATCCTGTTGCAGGGTAAAATGTAGACCTGGCCATGCCGTATTGATTTGATCAAAGAATCCATGAAGGGCTCCAACAGGCTCCTCCCATATGCAAAAAACATCATCTATATATCGTTTCCATACAGGACAGAAACGTTGAAATAATACATTCAAGTATATAACTTCATCCTCGAATTTAGCCATATAGGTATTTGCGTATGGAGGGCTACGTTAGAGCCCATCGCAGTCCCCTGTGTCTGGAGATAGTAGTTGTCCCCAAAGAAAAAAAAATTCTCTTTTCAATACCAGTGATAATAGATCAAGACATAGTTCAACCACAGACTGGTCAAAATGATGTTGCTTAAGTAAGTCTCCAACTGCAGAGATACCAGCATCATGAGGGATGCTGGTGTACAGACTAGTCACATCCATCGTGACAAGTAGTGCCTCTTTATTGATTTGTCCTAGTCCTCTAACAATTTGTATGAATGCACCCGTGTCAAAGAGGAAAGATTTAGTGGTTTTAATTACAGGTGTTAAGATCTTTTCTAGAAAGATCGATAAGGGAGATAGAACAGAGTCAGAACCCGCCACGATTGGTCTCCCGGGTGGGTTGTCCAATCATTTATGGACTTTGGGAAACACATATAAAATAGGGGTAATAGGGTTGGATTTAGTGAGGAATTCTGATGTTTTGGAGTCAATTGTACCCTAATGTAGGTAATGTGTGAGAACCTCCTTAATTTTTTGGGTTAAAGATGTTAAAGGGTTACAAATCAATTTCTTATATACCTGGTTGTCAGTAAGTTGTAGATCAATTTCAATGATGTAATCAACCTTGTTCATAATCTCGACTGCTCCACCCTTATCGGCTGGTCTTAAAACAAGGTCCCTATTATCGGATAGACAGTTCAATGCTTGTCTATCCGATTGGGAAAGGTTGTAGTGAAAATGAATCTTGCCCAGATTAATATCATTCCGAAGTTGTTGGAAATCAGACTTAATAAAATTAATGAATGCTTCAATGGCTGAAGTGGCAACAGGTGGGCGATAATTACTCTTGAGTTTCAAGAGCAAATCGAAAATTGAAATGACTGATTGTTTAACAGGTATAGTAGTGGAAAAAGGCTTATCTTCTAGATGAGTCTTGATCCTTAAGGTTCTGAAGAACCGTTGTAAGTCCATATCTAGCTCAAACGTATTGAGTTTAGAGGTAGGACAAAAAAATAAGCCCTTTTGCAGAACCGCCAACTGTGTAGTACTGAGTACTTTAGAGGATAAGTTTATCACTAGAGATTCTTTACCTGTGATCGGGTTGTTCTGGGGTTGTCGATTCCTCCTACACTGTCCTCCACGTCTTGTTTTTTTCTTCTTCCAATGTGACCGCCTCTTTGACCTAAAAAAGGAACAAAATTGCTCATGGACGGGCCCCTGTGCTCGCTGTCTGTACTGGAGTTTGAGTACTATGATAGTGAGCGTCTGGACTGATAGCGGAATCTTGTGGTGGAATAATTGTCCTGCCATCTGTAGACTCTCCCCTGGGTATAGTTGTCTGTGTCTCGAATTAATTTACTGCGTTTTCTGTTTTCAAGGTCCTTCCTATGTTGCTCCAAATTACTCTGTATTTTGTTTTAAATTATTAAATTCTTCACCCGTGGCACTCGCTGTCTCCAACTGAACTTCGATGTTACTTATACGTTCTTTGGTGTCTTTAATGTCCCTCTGCAGATAGTCGACCGTCAACGTCATAAGATCCAAGGAGCATTTGTTTAAAATATGCTCACATTTTTCTTGTATTCAGCGTTCTCACTGAAGATAGCGGGACGCAGAGAAACTCTGAGTCCCCGAGGTATCCTCTGAGCTTTCAAATACTCAGAGTTGCACAATGCAATTCAAAATGAATGAGGTGCTGAGATTCTTTTTCAAAATTCTTTTTTTCCTTTTACCTCTTTTGGAGAGAGCAATAGAAAATCGCCTGGGATGGTGGTTTGAGAAATAATATTGGACGTTTCCTCGGTATTGTGCGAAAAGGTGTTTGACATACTTGCTAGGAGTGCTCATTCAATGGTACTGCAAATAACAAGAAGTGAATGGCACTTCCTCCGTACAGATGTTAAGCGCGCTTTACACGCTATGATATCGCTAGCAATTGCTAGCGATATTGTACGCAAAAGAACCCGCCTCCGTCGTGCATACGATTTCGTGTGATCGCTGCCGCAGCGAACATTATCGCTACGACAGCGTCACACGCACTTACCTGGTCGTCGTTGTCGCTGTAACTGCCGAACAATCCCTCCCTCAAGGGGGAGGGACGTTCGGCATCACAGCGACGTCACTAAGCGGCCGGCCAATCAAAGCGGAACGACCTCTCCATGGTGAACGATTTTCACCATTTTTGAGGTCGCTTAAGGTCGCTGGGAAGTGTCACACGCTGCGATATCGTTAATGACGCCGGATGTGCGTCACTAACAACGTGACCCCGACGATAAAACATTGACGATATCGTAGCGTGTAAGGCCCCCTTTAGTAAGAGTTGGGGTGCGCCTCAGGTTCCAAGGCCTTAGATAAGCAGAAGTAAACCAAGCACTCCCAAGTTTGGCTGCAGCGTGTGTTTATTCAATGTGCATAACAGAAGGTTTTCGGCCAAACATGGACCTTCCTCAATAGCACTGTATACAAAAATAACAACAAATCGCTAAATATTTACACCTGTACAGAGGAAGTGCCATATACTTCTTGTTATTAATTTTGAGCATAAGCCGAAACAGAGGCGTTTCTTTATTGACTCATCAGTGTTAAGGCTCAGTGTACTGTTCATCCTTCAATACCTATTGGCTATGCAGCACACATGAAAGAAGCATGCAAGAACATGGAACTGTTGTTGAAACACATCAAGTATAGCAAATACAACTGGAACATGTGGAGATTTAAAAGCACTGGCACTGCTGCTTATATTGCAGTTCGGATATACCCAGTACTGCTGTTCCATTTGTAAATGGGTCAGCTGTGCTAAGGAGTAACATTACAGTAGAAGGAAGAGGCTAAACCATAACCAGTTGACTCCCGGGCAGAAAAATGTTGCACATAAAGCATGTTTGGACCCAGCAATGATAGTTCTGCCTCCATTACACATAAAACTCGGGCACATGAAAAGTTTTGTTAAAACTGAACAAGGTAGCAAAAGGTTTTTGTTATTTGAGACAAATTTTTCGAAGAATAACCAATAATAAGATTAAGGAAGGCATTTTCATTGATCCACAAATCCGTCACATCATGAATGACAAGTACAGAATGGGTAATAATATTTTGAATGTTTTGGCTCCATATATCACCGTCCACTACATCTTGTGTGTGAGACCACCTTTGTTTTCTCTATCTTTTACATAAATTTAACTTGCAACTATTTAGTGGTAGTGGAAAAATCTTTTTCTTCATGTAAACTTCAAATTATAAACTGTTCTCACATTTCCTAATAGCTCAATGTGTTACTTGGTTGATTCTCAAGTGAAAGATCACTGGTTCAAAATGTGGAGCAGCCATGAAGAAGATTTCACAAGAAAAGAGAAACCGCATCATCCAGCTCAGTGATAACAATCTTTCGATCAAGAAAATTGCCAAACTGCATTATATGAATGCCATTACAGTTGGAAGAACACAAATGAAGGCTATGTGCGTACGTTGCGTTTTTTTCAGTGCAGAAAAAAACGCACACTCTGGCAGAGGGGACAATTGTAAACAATGCGTTTTGAAAAAATTGCATCAAACGCATGCATTTTTCATGCGTTTTCCATGCGTTTTCTTCAGGTGCGTTTTTGACCACATGATCCAGTGACAGTGCCTACAGTACATCCAGTACACAGTGCCAGCCTTCCTGCAGAGATGTGAGTGTTGTCCATGGGAGAACGCAGCTGCCCATGCCCACGATTTGGGTTCAGGCTGCTGTGGACTTTAGCTCTATTCTACCTGCAGAGAACACTTTCATCTCCGCAGCATAAATTGACATGCTGAGGCTCAGGAAGCCGCGCCACAGGTCAGTTTTTGCTGCAGAGAAAAGAAGCACAGTGGGCACGGGATTTCCAAAAATCCTTCCATTGTGCTTCTACTGCAAAACGCAGCGTTATGGACGCAGGGAAAACACTCTGCGCCCCAAACTCTGCAAACCCTGATTGTGGGCACACAGCCAGAAATGCGTCAATGGATGTCAAACATATATATAACGTCCCACCCGCCTGCATATTCTAAGCCTTTTTATGTGGCACTAAAGGGTGCCTATCCTTGTATTTAGCCCAAAAAAAAATTAAAATTAAAATAAATGACATGGGGTCCCCCCTATTTTTGATAGCCAGTTAGGGTAAAGCAGACAGCTGTAGCCTGCAAACCACAGCTGACAGCTTCATCTTGTCTGGTGATCAATTTGGAGGGCTCCCCAGGCTGGTTTTTTTAATTTATTTATAAATAAATAATTAAAAAAAAAACACGTGGGGTCCCCCCAAATTAGATCACTAGCCAAGGTGAAGCTGACAGCTGGGGTCTGGTATTCTCAGGATGGGAAGAGCCATGGTTATTGGACTCTTCCCAGGCTAAAAATAGCAGGCCGCAGCTGCCCCAGAAGTGGCGGATCCATCAGATGTGCCAATCCTGGCGCTTCGCCCCAACTCATCCCGTTGCCATGGTGCGGTGGCAAAAGGGGTAATAAATGGGGTTGATACCAGATGTGTAATGTCACCTGGCATCAAGCCCAGCAATTAGTGATGTCACAGCGTCTATTTGATACCAGACATAACTAATTGACAATAGTAGCAAAAAAAATTGACAAAAAAAAAAATGTATTTGCAAAAACACTCCCCAACCATTCCCTCTTTCACCAATTTATTGAAAAGAAAAACAAAAAATCGGGTCCGCAGTAATCCATTTTTGACGTCCCTCATCGACTCTGGACCTTCTAGACTATGGGGGGCATGCTCAGGGAACGTGTCCCCCATTTTCTAGGAGTGCAGACCCTCCATTTGAGGAGAGTGGGTGCAAAGAATCTGCACCCACTCTCCCCGGGTCACAGCTGCAGTGTGCCGAGCAGCAGCGGCCAGCGCAGCTCACACTGAACACAGGAAGCTGTCAGCTGATCTGCGCATGTGACCGGCGTCTGCTGTGAAGGAGGGGGCCGCGGGGGATCAGCGCTGTGACAGGTACGGGGAACACCGGGGGTTATCGGAGGACATCGGGGGGGAATAGGGGGTGACCTGGCAGGGCCTGGGGAGCAGTTTTCTGTCGCATGTGTGATGGCACATGCGACAGAATCAGAGGAGTAGGGCGGCCGGTGCACTGCTGTGCGCGCGGCCATGTTGGTTTTTCGGGAGGGGATCAGGGGTCGGGGGGGGCACTTTGGCGACACCAGCTTTCCTGAACTTTGCCAGGAAGTGAGGTCAACAGGAAACCTCTTGACCTCACTTCCAGGTAAATGCCTGCGTTCTGTATGCCGATAAAGCATGCGGACCGCAACAAAAATGCAGCGAACTTGCGGTGTAGCTGCGTTCTGACCCACATCATTGATTTCAATGGGGGGGAGAACGCAGCTACAACGCATAAAAGAAGTGACATGCTGCTTTTTTTTCCGTACCGATTTTTGTCATCCAGAACGCTGCGTTTAGAAGCGCAGCGTGTTAATTGATTTTTCGGCTTTCTCATAGACTTTGCTTGGGAAGCTGATTTGGCACTGAAACGCTGCAGTTCTAAACACAGCGTTTCTGCGGGAAAAAACGCAACGTGCGCTCATAGCCGAAGTCCGTCGTTCATTCAAAAGCTAAACGCTGGGCATCCGTTCAAAATATTAGAGTTAACAAGTCTTCTCATCACAAGGTCCATCAGTTCTGCAGTGGAGATGGCTCATTTGCTTCAAAATTACATATATCATATCAAATATCAAAGACATCCATGAAAACACCATGAGACGCATGTTAAACAAGTGTGAAATGGTGAAAAAGCCTCAATTTTAATAAGAAGCATTGGGATAGAGTTTGCAAAAAAGTATGAAAAGTGGACAGTAGAAGATTGGAAACAAGTTATTTCTGCCAAAGAAGTGAAAGTCAATGGACTAGGCTCAGATGCGTTCAAATATGTAAATATAGGGTTGTCTGGAAGAAACAATGAGAAAAAGGGTTTAATAAATCGAGAAATTGAAGGAACTGTCAAGTTTGGTGGCGGAAGCCTGATTATATTGGGTTGTTTCGCAGCCAAAGGCATTGGATACTTGACCAGAATCGATGTGGTCTCAATAGCGAGCTACAAATGCACCTCAATAAATGTGGAATATCATCAAAGAGTTAATTTATTTCAGTACTTCAATACAAAAAGGGAAACATTCTTATATAGAGTCATTACAAACCGTGATAGATTTCAAGTTTTTATTTCTGTTAATGTTGATTATGGCTTGTAGCCAATGAAAACCCAAAAGTCATCTCATAAAATTAGGATAATTACCAAAAAAAACAAAAACCTGCAAAGGCTTACTAAGCATTTAAAATGGTCCCTTAGTCTGGTTCGGTAGGTCACACAATCATGGGGAAGACTGCTGACAGATGTCCAGAAGGTAGTCATTAACACAGTACACAAAGAGGGTAAGCCGCAAAAGGTCATTGCTAAAAAAGCTGGCTGTTTACAGAGTGCTATATCATAGTATATTAGTGGAAGTTTTGAGTGGAAGGAAAAAGTGTGGTAGAAAAAGGTGCACAAACAACTGGGATAACCGCAGCCTAAATAGGATTGTTAAGAAAAGGCCATTCAAAAATTTGGGGGAGATTCACAAGGAGTGGACTGCTGCTTGGAGTTAGTGGTTCAAGAGCAACCACACACACACGTATCCAGGACATGGGCTACAACTGTCACATTCCTTGTGTCAAACCACTCATTACCAATAGACAATGCCAGAAGCATCTTATCTGGGCCAAGGAGAAAAAGAGCTGGACTGTTGCTCAAAGGGTCAACATGTTGTTTTCAGATGAAAGTAGATTTTGCATTTAATTTAGAAATCTAGGTTCCAAATTCTGGAGAAAGAGTGGAAAGGCACACAATCCAAGTTGCTTGAGGTCTAGTGTGAAGTTTCCGCAATCGGTGATGATCTGCGGAGCTATGTCATCTGCTGGTGTAAGTCCACTGTGTTTTATCGAGACCAGTCAGTGCAGCCATCTACCAGGAAATTTTAGATCACTTCATGCTTCCCTCTGCCGACAAGCTTTTTGGACATGGAAATTTCATTTTCCAGTAGGACTTGCACCTGTCCCCACTGCCAAAATTACCAATACCTGGTTTAATAATCACAGTATCACAGTAATCAGTGCTTCATTGGCCAGCAAACTCACCTGACCTAAACCCCATAGAGAAGCTGTGGGGTATTTTCAAGAGGAAGATGAGACACCAGACCCAACAATGCAGATGAGCTGAAGGCTGCTATCAAAGCAACCTGGGGTTCCATAACACCTCAGCAGTGCCACAGGCTGATCACCTGCATGTCACGCCGCTTTGAACCAGTAATTTATGCATAAGGAGCCCCAACCAAGTATTGAGTGCGTTTACTGTCCATGCTTTTCAGTAGACAAACATTTTTGAGTTTAAAATCATTTTTTTCAGTTGGACTTATATAATATTCAAATTTTCGGAGATAATGACTTTTGAGTAGTGTTGAGCGGACCCGGATCGGCAAAATCCGGATCCGCACGGTTTGAGCGGCAGATCCGACCCGGACGCGGGATTCCGGGTGCACAATCCGGATCCGTTTTTTTTTTTTTTCTCTCTTTCTCTCTCTCTCTCTCTCTCCAGAGCGATGAAGCAGAGCTGACATGGCTCTCCCTGCTTCTAGCTGTGTAGAGTCTGTCTGTACAGAGCCATGAAGCAGAGCTAGCATTGCTGTCCCTGTGGACTACTTCGGGCTAAGAATTTTTTTTATAATAAAGATGGAGTCTCTAAATATTTTTAGTTTTATTTCTAATGAAAATATTTTTCTATGTGTTGTGTTTTTGTTTTTTTTTGCTGCTTACTAGAAATTCATGGTGGCCATGTCTAATTTGGTGTGACACCATTAATTTCGGACTTAGTACAATCTGAGAATGCAAAGCTGGTTAACCCCTAGTTAATAACCCCTTTACTACCCAGCGTGCCACCACTATCAGGGCCGCTAAACGAGACGGATAAAGGGCCTGGAAATGGCGCTAAGCAACAATGCGCCAATTCCAGGGGCGACTGCACGTTTCAGAGAAAACCAGCCCCCAGCTGCCTTGTTTTAGCTGACTGGCAATCAAAATATGGCGGGAGCCAACGCATTTTTTTTTTTTTTTTTTTTTTTTTTAAATAAAAAAAAAAAATGGGTTTCCTGTATTTTGATTGGCAGTCAAGGTAAAGTCAAGCAGATGGGGGTAGCAGCCCGTAGCCGTCCGCTTTATCTGCACTAAGAATCAAAAATACCCCGGAGCGCTACATCATTTAAATTTTATTTATTTTTGTACAACTATATATTGTGTTTATAAGTTTTTCTGATTTTTCTCTTTATAGGCATATTTTTGAGTAAATGTAAATTGTTGTTTCATTCTATAAACTACTATTTTCAGAAAATAAATACAAATTTTTTTGCTTGGAAATTCGAAGACATGTTGTCAGTAGTTTATAGAATAAAAGAACAATTTACAGTTCACTCAAAAATATACCTATAAAGAGAAAAATCAGAAAAACTGAATTTTGCAGTGATCTCAATTTTTTAACTGGTATCCTGTTCTTTATTTTCAATAAAAATAGATTAAACGAAAAAAAAAAATGATGTAGCACTCCGCTGTATTTTTGATTCACAGCAAAGATAAAGCGGACGGTACGGGCTCCCACCTCCATCTGCCTGGCTTCATTTTGGCTGGCAATCAAAATACAGGGAAACCAATTAATTTTTTTAAAATTATTTAAAATAAATGTAAAAAAAATGCGTGGGCTCTTGCTGAATTTTGTCGCCAGTCAGGTAAAACCAAGCAGCCAAGGGGCTGGGATTCTCCGCAGCCGCCCCTGGAAATGGCACATTGTTTCTTAGCGCTATTTCCAGGTGCTTTACCCGGCTTGTCCAGCAGCCATGATGGCGGTGGCACGCTTGGTAATAAAGGGGTTAATACCAGCTTTGTATTCTCAGATGCTACTAAATCCAAAATTCATGGTGTCACACCAAATTAGACATAACCACCATGAACTTATAGTAAACAGAAAAAAAATACACAACACATAGAAAATTTTTATTAGCATTAAAGCAAAACAAAATTTAGAGATTTCATTTTTATTATAAAAAAAATCCTTAGTCCGACGTAGTCCACAGGTAGAGAAATGTCAGCTCTGCTTCATCGCTCTGTAAAGATAAGCTTCTCTACAGAGCTAGAAGCAGAGAGAGCCATGTCAGCTCTGCTTAATCACTCTACAGAGAGCGAGAAGCAGGCTGACAGTGAGGGTATGATTCCACTTGCATCTCGCATTGCATTACCCTGCACGGCATGACGCTCTCCAGACAGGACCGCCTCAGCTGCATGGAAATACATGCAGCCGACCCGCTGCTGTCTGGAGATTGTGTGCCATTCCGGGTGATGTGATGCAAGACTCATAGTGACAGTCAGAGTTCAATCGAGTCTATGGCAGCCATGGACTCGGGTGAACTCTGACACCACCGCGACCATGGCCGAAAACAGCTCAAGACTTCCGAGTGACGACGAGCAGTGCATTGAATACCCCTGGAAGTTAACAGGACCTTCCATGATGTCATAGCGATGTGACCAGTCTGTAAGCTAATGTCTGTACAACTCTCACACCAGACTGGTCACATGGCTATGACATCATTGAAGGTCCTTTTAGTCAGTGGTTGTTACTGTGGGGCACAGCAATGATTGGATGCGGAAGCAGAAGCAGCCGGGAGACAGAGTCTGCAGGAAGCGTCACGGGACCTGTAAGTATAATGACAGTGTTTATCAGCTATATTCCTTATTTTATAGCCCCCTCCCCCGCCCCATCCCGTAACTGTAAAGCCCGAGTTCGGTGTTCAGATGCAAGTTCCTGTTATCTCAGAATCCAAACTGGAACTTTACAAAACGTTCGGGCAAGGCTCCCGAACTTGAACATGATCAACATTAACAGAAATAAACACTTGAAATAGATTACGGTTTGTAATGGTTCTATATAATGTGTTTCACGTTTTGTATGGTTCCCTGATCAAGAGGTGAAACGTGCGTCGGGACGCTCGGGTGTGACACAAACCAAGCAGTCAACTGGTTAGTATTTAATACAACCTTAATAGAAATAGTTTGATTTGGTATTGTTTAGACTAATCTAATACTACTAAGGGAAGAGTATAGGGTATAACTAACTAATGACATAGTGCAAACCAACTTACTGTGAGTTCAATTAATTGATTATTGGATGCATTATAGTTAAGGATCTTTCCCTATATCCCATTACTACTATTTGAGGTTGTATAACTGCTTTTGTGTAATCACTATTTTGAATCTGCTTTGATTGTGATCTCGCCCATACTGTGCACTACTTGCTTGTTTTTTAATCATGTTTTAAATCGATATGAATAAAGTATATAGTTGTTTAAAAACTTGGATCAATACCACTATTTTTTTCTGCTGAGTTTCTAAGATTATATATATGTAAAATTAAATATATACATAATTGAAACATGAAATGGAAATAGAGAAAAGAAATAGGGAGGTGTGAATAGGGAGCAGGTGTGTTAAATTTGGCAATATCGGTTACATACTCGGTCACTGGAAGTTTAACATGACACCTCATGGCAAAGAATTCTGAGGATATGAAAAATTATTGCTGTTTTATAAAATAAAATATGATTTAGGCTATAATTGCCAACACCCTGAAACTGAGCTGCAGCATGGTGGCCAAGACCATGCAGCGTATTAAGACTATTGATGCTACTGAGAACAGGGCTCACTATAGTCTGCCAAAGAAGTTGAGTGTACATGCTCAGCCTCCTATACAGAATGTATTGAATTCGTATTCGATGTGTTGGAAAGGACGAGAGATGTGAGAGTTGGGTTTGTTGTGCTATTAAGGCATTTATTGACCATATCAGTTTATAAGTGTATATATATTTAAAATTAAATATGTACATAATTGAAACAAGAAATGGGAATAGAGAAAACAAATATAAGAAGTATGGAGTATTTTATTTGTTCTGATAATAAAATTAATGTTGTGGCAGAGCATTCCAGAGTATGGGGGAGGCACGGGAGAAGTCTTGGATGCGGTGGTGGGAAGAGGAGCAGAGAAGGAGATTTGTCAGGATCGAAGGTTACACGCAGGTAAGTACTGGGAGACTAGGGCACAGATGTAAGGAGGAGACTGGTTGTGGATGGCTTTGTAGGTCATAGTTTAGGGTGTTGAACTGGAGTCGTTAGGCAATAGGAAGCCAGTGAAGGGAATGGCAGAGAGGAGAGGTCGAGAAGTAGCGGGGGGACAGGTGGGTTAGTCGAGCAGTATAGTGTAGAATAGATTGTAGAGGTGCGAGACTCTTAGAAGGGAAGTCAGAGAGCAGGAGGTTGAAATAATCCAGGCGGGAGATAACAAGGGCATGCACTAGGGTTTTTACAGCGTCTTGGGAAAGGATTGTACAAATACGGGAAATATTTTTGAGTTGGAGGTGACAGGAAGTGAAGAGGGCTTGGATGTGTGGCTTGAAAGACAGAGCAGAGTCTAGAGTTACTCCCAGGCAGTGAGCACGTTGGACTAGGGAGAGTGAGCAGCCATTGATTTTGATGGATGTCGGGTGGGGTGGTAGTGTGAGGAGGAAAAATAATGAATTCTGTTTTGTCCATGTTAAGTTTCAGAAATCGAGCAGAGAAAAAGGATGAAATAGCAGACAGACATTGTTGGATTTTGATTAGTAGGGAGGTGATGTCAGGTCCAGAGAAGTAGATCTGTGTATCAGCTTAAAAGTGATACTGAAAGCCGTGGGACTCTATGAACTGTTCCAGGCCAAAGGTGTAGATGGAGAACAGCAGTGGTCCAAGAATAGAACTTTGGGGGACACTGACAGATAAGGGATGAGGAGTCGGTGTGAGAGTGGGAGACGTTGAAAGTCCGGTCTGTTAGGTATGAGGAGATCGAAGATAATGCCAAGTCTGTGATGCCCATGGATGAAAGAATTTGTAGGAGAAGAGAATGGTTCACTGTCTCAAAGGCAGAAGACAGGTCGAGGAGGAGGATAGAGTACTGTTGCTTGTCTTTGGCAGTTAGTAGGACATTGATGACTTTAGTTAGGGCAGTTTCAGTGGAATGATGAGGTCGGGAGCCAGATTGTAGCCGGTGAAAGAGGGAGCAGGAGGAGAGGTATGAGGAAAATTCAAGATGGACATACTGTTCCAGTAATTTTGAGGAATAGGGGAGAAGTAATATGGGGTGATAGTTTGACACAGAGGAAGGGTCAAGGGAGGGCTTTTTGAGGATGGGTGTGATGGAGGAATGTTTGTAGCATGAAGGGAATACACCGGTTGTTAATGATAGGTTGAAGAGATGGATTAGGGTCGGGATGAGAACTGTGGTGAAATTGGGGATGAGGTGGGATGGGAGTGGGTCAAGTAGACAGGTGGTGAGATTTGATCTTGAGAGTAGAGTGGAAAGATGATCTGTCATGGTGGAGAAGTTGGATTTGGAGGAAGAGGCCTCAGTAGTTATGAGGAGGGGCTGTGGGTGTTGTGGGCCAAAGCTTGCTCTGATGTTATCAATCCTCTGATTGAAGAAAGAGGCAAAGTATTCAGCTGAGATGAGAGGAGAGGGAGATGTTAATGGGGGACGGAGGAGAGAGTTGAAAGTGTTTGTATGCAATGAAGTGCAATGAGACCTTTTCCATCTGCACTCAGCGATTCTGGAAGCATGTCTCAATTCTTTAGTTTGGCTTGTGTGCCAAGGTTGCCTGTTGATCATGCGGGTTTTGGTATGAGTGAGGGGGGCGGCCGATTCGAGAGTTGCAGTGATTGTGGTGTTATATAAAGTGGCTGCAGCATCTGCATCGTGTAAAAAAGCAATGTCTGCGAGAGGCAGAAGGGACTGAGAAAGTGAGTGTAAATCAAGGTGTTTGAGATTTCTGCGAGGGTGTAGAAGTTTGTGGAAGGGGGGTTGTATGTTTGGAGAAGACACTAAGTGGCATTAGAGTTTGTCTCCTTCCTCCCTGAAGAGACAATTTGAATATATCCCGGAGGAGCATTGCAGCTATAAGACTCCTCACCACTGACAGCCAGATTGGTTTGTCAGTCTCCGCAAGGAGAAAAGTGCTCCCCTTGGAGAAGAGAGGAAAGCGAATGTAAGTAGGTTGTGGTCAGACAGTGGGAGTGGTGAGCTTGAGAGGTTGGATAGGAAAGAGGCGAGTGAAGATGAGGTCCAGCGTGTGGCCATCTTTGTGAGTAGCTGCAGAGGACCATTGGGTGAGGATGAAGGAGGAAATGTGTTAAAAGTTTAGAGACAAATGAGTGGGAGGTTTCAAAGTGGATGTTAGTCACCCATGATGATGGTGGGGATGTCTGTGGAAAGGAAGTGAAGTAGCCAAGTGGTGAAGTGATCGAGAAAGGTGGCGGCCAGCCCAGAGGGGCGGTAAATGATAGCAAGTTGAAGATTGGAGGGGGAATAGATGCAGACAGAGTGCACTTCAAAAGAGGGTAGAGTAATGGTGGGTGGTAGTGGAATTGGGGTGAAGGAACATTTTTCTGACAGGAGAAAAACAAATCCTCCATCATGTTTGTTACGGGGGATTTGAGAGAGCTGCAGACCACCATAAGAAAGTGCAGCAGGAGAGGCTGTGTCACAGGGGGTGAGCCAGGTTTCTGTGATGCCAAGAAAGGAAAGTTTATTAAAGATGAAAAGATCATGAATGTAGTAAAGTTTATTGCAGACAGAGCGAGCGTTCCATAGAGCTCCTGTTAGAGGGACTAGGGGAGCGAGGGCTGGGTGAATGGGAATGAGGTTAGAAAGGTTGCGAAAATTGGTTAGAGATCGAGGATGGTAGTTCAAAGTGACTGTGGGGATGTGATGAGGAGGACCAGGATTTGGAGAGATATCACCAGCAGTGAGGAGATGCAAAGAGAGTGTTAGCAAGTGGGAGCAGGAGAGGCTATGAGGTGGCCGTGTGTGTCTGGAGACACAGGGTGTTATGTGGAGAAAAAGATCTGAGGAGAAGGTGAGGTGGGTGGGGAGGATGGAGGAAGAGATGAATAGCTCATTACAGGGTTTAGGGATCAGAGGGGCAAGTAGAAAGTGAAGTAGTATAGGGGTGACAGTGAAGAGAAACACAAACAATTTTTAAACTGACTATGCATCCAGTTAACGTATGATCCCTGCCAGCCCAATTCGGCCTAATTCACTATCTGCACACTCCTAGATCCACACTTAAGCCCCTGTCACACATAGTGAGATTGATGGCGAGTTCGCTGAAACGTCACAGATTTTGTGACATATCAGCGATCTCGCCAGCAACATCGCTGTGTGTGACAAGCAGCAGCGAGCGGTCTCTGCTGCGAGGTTTTTTTGCTCAGTCTCCCACTGTGCAGCACGCATCGGCGTGTTTGATGGCGGGAGACCAATGAGCGCCGGTTCTGAGTGTGCAGGGAGCCATCCTTACACGGGTCGCAGATGGCTGGTCACTGGTCGCTGTGGAGAGCTGCCTGATTGACAGATCAACAGCGACCATGTAGCGATGTTCCAGCGATCCCTGCCAGGTCGGATCGCTGGTGGGATCGCTGGTACGTCGCTATGTGTAACAGGACCCTTAGATTTACACACGCTGACAATATGCGGCAAATATATAGTGTTAGAAAAGCACTCGGGTGGATCACAGAAAGGAAGGGCTGGTGCTCTTCCTGATTACTTAAATCAAAGCTAAGCCCAGCTGTAAGATAGCATAGGCACACATAACAAGGAGGTCATAAAGAAAAGTGAGAAGAGGGGGTCATGGAGTGGTCAGTTCACACATAACAGATGCAGAGAAAGCAAGATACATAAAAGGAAAGGCAACTCATGGGAAAGATGGGTAGTTGTCACACATACCAGATGCATGTAAACAGGATACACAAAGGCAGCTCATGGGAGAGAGTAGTTGTCATGTTAGGGTGAACTCTTAACCAGAGATCACTAGTTGCCTACTGCCTAGCTGAATTGGTATATAACAAGTGCATGCATAAAAGAATTCACACCAGACACAGTCGGATATGAAATCTCTTCTTGTTCACAGTAAAGATGGCACCGAACAGACAAAGTACAAGCATGCGTCCTCTTGATTTAGGCTAGGGGTGTACACAAGTTCAGATATGCCCATTTAGTGGGACAGTTCATGGGCTAGCCAATGGGGAGATCCGTGTTGCTGTTGAGGGGCGGGTCTGACTTAAGTGGATGATACCATGGTGATGGGAGGGACGTCATCTGGTGGATCCATGCTGATGGTTTGGTCTGTGATGTCATCGGGGGCCATCTTGGCTTCCTCTTAAGATTGACTGGCTTATGTATAGAGAATTGATTTAATTGAACACACTTCTCACAGTGCTCT
This sequence comes from Anomaloglossus baeobatrachus, assembly GCF_048569485.1. Lineage (NCBI taxonomy): Eukaryota > Metazoa > Chordata > Amphibia > Anura > Aromobatidae > Anomaloglossus > Anomaloglossus baeobatrachus. The sequence continues at coordinate 348,479,883 of NC_134358.1, forward strand.
ATGTCCAGAGGTTAATTAAGTATTTCATCTTATGGCTCTCCTCAACAGTCCCCCCTAAATACTTAATTAACCCTCTGACCCTACCGTGGTCCTCTAACACATCAGCTCTAATGCTTTAGCTGCAACTTTTTTCATTTTTCTATCCGCTATACAAGCAATGCTAAGCCTTTGCCCCCACTGGTACAGACTGTTGATCAGAGAGTTGATCACACTCCACGCACACAGTTCACAGAGGCACAGGTAATGTCCCAGTCCTTAGTACAGACTATTTAATGCCGAAGAGCTCACCCAGATTTTGAGATTAATCGATTAGAAAGAGTAAGGCTGCTTTCACACATCCGGTTTGAGCTGTGCGGCTCAATCCGGCTGTGAAGCCTATGCAACGGATGCGGTGAAAACACCGCATCCTTTGCATACGTTTTTTACATGCGGCCGGTCCGGTTTTTGCCGCTTGCGGCATGCTACTGAGCATGCGCAGTGGCAAAAACCGCATGCGGTGGCCGGATGCGGTTTTTGCCGCATCGCGCCGCATCCGGCATCCATAGGGATGCATTGGGAAAAGCGCCGCATCGGCCGGATGCGGCGCAATGCGGTTTTTTTTGACGGAGCAAAAAACGTGCCAGGGAACGTTCCATCCTGCCACCGCATCGGCTAAATCTGCCGCATGCGGCAAAAACCGGACCGAACGCAAGCCCATGCGGCATAATGCGGCACTAATTAAAGTCTATGCAGGAAAAACGCAACCGGCAGCAAAAAAAAAAACGGTTGCGGTTTTCCTGCAAAGTGCCGGATTGTGCCGCATTGCAAAAGCCGGATGTGTGAAAGCAGCCTAAGGCAGTTGTAAGAATAAGCTTCTTACCGTTATGCTGCAGCTTTTAGCATTACCGTTTCTGAAAGACTGATTCTCAGTCAACATCCGAGTGCTGTCCGCATCTTCGAGACTTTTCTACCTGAATACACCTGATTGTATCACAACACTAATGGATCTCTTCTTGTCTCTGGTCCCTAATCTACCACCAGGAGGCCTTTAACAAGATTCCCCTTACACATGGATCCGATTACCTTCAGTAACACAGAGTAGCACTTTTACGGCTTCAAATACCAACAAATAAGACAATACCAGTTACCTACAAGTGTATGTTATCCTTAAAAGGTCACTTAAACCCTTAAAATAATGAGCTGGTTCAGGTCAGATGTTTTTCCCACCATGAGCCCTTATTTGTGTAATGTTCCTGTACCCATTGTTCCCTTATCATGGTTATTTCCCATGTTTCATCCCCAATCTAGAAATTTTCCATAAGGTTCTATGTGGGATAATCCAGCACTATGTGTGTTGTGACCCTCGTTCTGCTGGTATGATGGACTCTTTACAGCGGTTGTTGTCTCCAGATGGGTTTAACCTCAAGCTTCATGGAAGTTGCTGTGGTTGGGGAAAGCTAGATCCGCCCATCTGATTCTGACTCATGGCTCATTCTGACTTGTCTTTTTAGGATCACCCAGTCTCCTGGCTTGAGACCACGTGCTCCTGACACTGATTTAGGATCTGGAATTGAAGGATACACATGTCGAACACACTATATAGGCAGTTGTATGAGGCTCGTACATCACTGGGCAGGATATCACACTGCATCTGAAGTATCTGTGAGAAATATAATCACGTTCTAGGTGCTAAACCAAAAATATTTATATATATAATTGCCTTAGTCTGTCTGTCTGTCTGTCTGTCTGTCTGTCTTGCTCCAAAATTGTGTCCTAACGGTGACAACCAGCGGATTGGCCGCTGGGCTCGGCATGGCTCCGCCCCCCGCACGAATTGGCCGCTCGGCTCGCCCTGGCCCCCCCCCCCACGGATTGGCCGCTCGCCTCGGCCCCCTGCACGCATTGGACTCTTGGCCAGGCCCCGCCCCCTCACGCATTGGATGACTGCCCCCCCGCACGCATTCCCCGAACCCACACGGTGACGCCCGACTCCCACCCAGGTGACTGCTGCAGCCCCGGAAGCCCACACCGCAAGACAAAGTGGAGAAAAGCCACTAGCTTACCCCGCCTACTGACACACATGTGCTGGAGCCGGCGTAGGCTGGTATCCATAGTACACATCGGGTAACTATAGAAACCTCTTTCCTTAGTTACCGATGTGTAAGATGGTTACTAGCTTACCCCGGCTCCCGGCACACGTCAGCACTGTCGCTTGCTTTTCTCCACTTTGTCGGATCCGGCGCGCTCCCGTGCACTGTGTACACTACAGTTGTCGCGCGACAAGCTCCGATCACATGTTGTCATGTGACCAGGAAGTTGCGGCGCAGCCACTGTCCTGTACACAGTGTACGGCTGCCTTCAGACGTCCGTGTCACACATAGCACACATGCATGTATATACACACACACACACACACAGATACACAGACGCATACACATATAGCACCATGAATGTATACACACACACTGAGCACATATACACACATAGCAGACACACATGGATACACCGGGCGCATACACACAGCGCACATGCATGTATGTACACACACACAGCAGACACACATGGATACACCGAGCGCATACACACAGCGCACATGCATGTATACACACACACACACTGAGCACATATACACACATAGCAGACACACATAGATACACTGAGCGCATACACACACAGCGCACATGCATGTATATACACACACACACAGCAGACACACATGGATACACTAAGCGCATACACACAGCGCACATGCATGTATAAACACACGCACACTGAGCACATATACACATATAGCAGACACACATAGATACACCAAGCGCATACACACATAGTGCACATGCATGTATACACACACACTGAGCACATATACACACATAGCAGACACACATGGATACACCGAGCGCATACACACAGCGCACATGCATGTATACACACAGCACACATGCATGTATACACACACACACACTGAACACATATACACACATAGCAGACACACATAGATACACTGAGCGCATACACACATAGCGCACATGCATGTATACACACACACACACAGCAGACACACATAGATACACCGAGCGCATACACACAGCGCACATGCATGTATACACACACGCACATATACACACATAGCAGACACACATGGATACACCGAGCGCATACACACAGCGCATATGCATGTATACACACATTACACACTGAGCACATATACACACATAGCAGACACACATAGATACACCGAGCGCATACACACAGCGCACATGTATACACACACACACACACACACTGAGCACATATACACATATAGCAGACACACATAGATACACCAAGCGCATACACACATAGTGCACATGCATGTATACACACACACTGAGCACATATACACACATAGCAGACACACATGGATACACCGAGCGCATACACACATAGCGCAGATGTATGTATACACACACATACTCTGCTGTACACCCAGCGATGCGGTCCCCGGCACTGAAGTCCCCAGCGCTGTTCTCACTTCCAGCTCCTCAGGGCTGAATATTCAGTGAGTATAATGAGCGGCGATAAGGAGCGGGAGGCAGCATAGCCGGAGACGGCATCGCTGGAAAGAAGTAAATATAGAAAATATTTTTATTAAAAAGACCCATATTTTCTATGGTATGTTTTACACTGATGTCGCACGGATCACATCAGTGTGCGATCCGTGTGACATCCGTGCTGCCGAAGATACCTGCGTGTGTGCGTGCGGGATCATGAAAAGTCACACGGTCCGTGTGCAAACATGGACGTGTGAGGCACATCATAGAATAACATGGGTACGTGAGACATCCGTGTTACAAAACGCATGTCACACGTACCTAAAACACGGACGTTACTAGCTTACCCCGACTTTCGGCACACGTGTGCCGGAGCCGGTGTACGCTGTTAACCATTGTACACATTGGGTAACTATGGAAACCGCTTTGCATAGTTACCCGATGTGTACCATGGTTACTAGCTTACCCCGGCTCCCTGCCCATTCAGATCGTTGGTCTCCCAGATCAACAAGCAAAAAATAAACCAGCACTGTCGCTTTGCATAGTTACTCAATGTGTACTATGGTTATCAGCTTACCGACGTACGCTGGTAAGAAATGGTACACAATCCTGTAACTATGGAAAGCGCTTTCGTTAGTTACCCAATGTGTACCATGGTTACCACCTTACCCCCGGCACATGTGTGCTTGAGCCGGCGTACGCTGGTAACCATGGTACACATCGGGTAACTAAGCAAAGTGCTTTGCATAGTTACCCGATTGTGTAACATGGTTACCAGTGTACGCCGGCTCCCTGCCCATTCAGATCGTTGGTCTCCCACTGTCAAACACGCCGATGCGTGCTGCACAGCAGGAGACCAACGAGCAATAAATAAACCAGCACTGTCGCTTTGCATAGTTACCCAATGTGTACCATGGTTATCAGCTTACCGACGTACGCTGGTAACAAATGGTACACAATCCTGTAACTATGGAAAGCGCTTTCCTTAGTTACCCAATGTGTACCATGGTTACCACCTTAATCCCGGCACATGTGTGCTTGAGCCGGCGTACGCTGGTAACCATGGTACACATCGGGTAACTAAGCAAAGCGCTTTGCATAGTTACCCGATTGTGTAACATGGTTACCAGTGTACGCCGGCTCCCTGCCCATTCAGATCGATGGTCTCCCACTGTCAAACACACCGATGCGTGCTACACAGCAGGAGACCAACGAGCAAAAAATGAACCATCATTATTCAAGACTTGCTGATTATATTATTATTCAGTCTGCTAACCTACATACACATTCTAGACCACCCGATACGTTAGAATCGGGCCATCTTCTAGTCTTATATAAAGATCTAATTATTAAGAAAAAGGAAAATTTGTTACATGATTTTCCAGCGTTCACCATTATCTTGGGGATCGTTACATTTTTATGTTATAATCATTAAAATTCCAAACAACATACACTCATGTAACTATAGGCACAATTAAATATTCCAATAAAGGAGGGGGCAGGGATTGGGGTAATAGCCCTAAACTCTCCCTACCTCGCAGCGGAGGTCGGCACCCTATAAGGCGAATTGGCGCCCCCGCTCACCGACGGCTCACCCTCCCTATCCCTACACTGCTAAGCTAATACGTGCTGCTAATGTCAGTGAGGGAATATAGAAACCGTGAGATACAGGGGGTAAATAGGTGTCAATATACAATTATATATATCCAATTCATTTCCAAAGATTAAATATTCACACTCTATATTTTACATAGCTGTTTGGTAGCTTAAATCAATATGATACAGCAAATTCAAGGACCAAACCCTAAAATAAATTGAATATCTCACATGTATAACATGTACCTACTGTATCAATATAATAATAATGCCAGGTAAAGTCATGAGGAGATCTCGTTCAATCACAGACCCTCCACTGTAAAATTCACACTCAGGCTAATAAAAATAAACGCGTATTTGTCAGACACTTGGCAAGAAAGAAGGTCAACGTGTTTCTCCCCTCTTCACAATGGCAGACAGGGGTTCATCAGGGGCATCCCCAAGTATTGTAAGATCTCTATAATGACCTCTGCTATAGAATATGTATCATAGTATCATAGTTTTTAAGGTTGAAGGGAGACTCTAAGTCCATCTAGTTCAACCCGTAGCCTAACATGTTGATCCAGAGGAAGGCAAAAAACCCCCAATGTGGCAAACAAGTTCCAATGGGGAAAAAATTTCCTTCCTGACTCCACATCCGGCAATCAGACTAGTTCCCTGGATCAATACCCTGTCATAAAATCTAATATACATAACTGGTAATATTAAATTTTTCAAGAAAGGCATCCAGGCTCTGCTTAAATGTTAGTAGTGAATCACTCATTACAACATCATGCGGCAGAGAGTTCCATAGTCTCACTGCTCGTACAGTAAAGAATCCTCGTCTGTGATTATGATTAAACCTTCTTTCCTCAAGACGTAGCGGATGCCCCCATGTTCCAGTCGCAGGCCTAGGTGTAAAAAGATCTTTGGAAAGGTCTCTGTACTGTCCCCTCATATATTTATACATTGTGATTAGATCCCCCCCTAAGCCTTCGTTTTTCCAAACTAAATAACCCCAAGTTTAATAACCTGTCTTGGTATTGCAGCCCACCCATTCCTCTAATAATCTTGGTCGCTCTTCTCTGCACCCTCTCCAGTTCAGCTATGTCCTTATATATCGGTGACCAGAATTGTACACAGTATTCTAAGTGCGGTCGCACTAGTGACTTGTACAGAGGTAGAACTATATTTTTTTCATGAACACTTATACCTCTTTTAATACATCCCATTATTTTATTAGCCCTGGCAGCAGCTGCCTGACACTGTCCACTAAAGTGAAGTTTACCATCCACCCATACACCCAAGTCTTTTTCTGTGTCTGTTTTACCCAGTGTTCTACAATTAAGTACATAATCATAAATGTTATTTCCTCTACCCAAGTGCATGACCTTACATTTATCTACATTAAACTTCAATTGCCACTTCTCAGCCCAATCCTCCAATTTACATAAATCTCCCTGTAATATAAAATTATCCTCCTCTGTATTGATTACCCTGCAGAGTTTAGTATCATCTGCAAATATTGAAATTCTACTCCGCATGCCCCCAACAAGGTCATTTATAAATATGTTGAAAAGAAGCGGGCCCAATACTGACCCCTGTGGTACCCCACTATGAACTGAGACCCAGTCCGAGTACGTACCATTAATAACCACCCTTTGTTTCCTATCACTGAGCCAGTTTTTAACCCAGTTACACATATTTTCCCCTATCCCCATTATTCTCATTTTATGTACCAACCTTTTGTGTGGCACCGTATCAAAAGCTTTTGAAAAGTTACATACACAACATCCACTGCATTTCCCTGGTCCAGGCTTGAACTTACCTCTTCATAGAAGCTGATCAAATTAGTTTGAAAGGATCGATCCCTCATAAACCCATGTTGATACTCTGTCATAAGGTTATTTTTCTTGAGATACTCCAGTATAGCATCTCTCAAGAAACCCTCAAGGATTTTACCAACCATAGAGGTTAAACTTACCGGCCTATAATTTCCCGGCTCAGTTTTTGTCCCCTTTTTGAATATTGGCACCACATTTGCTATGCGCCAGTCCTGCGGTACCGACCCTGTTATTAAGGAATCTGAGAAGATTAAAAATAATGGTCTATCTATCACAGAACTCAATTCCTGTAGTACTCTGGGGTGTATGCCATCCGGGCCCGGAGATTTGTCAACCTTAGTGATTTCGAGGCGGCGGCGTACTTCCTGCTGGGTTAAGCAGGTAATATTCAAGGGTGAATTTATGGTATCACTGGTCATGTCATCTGCCATGGCATTTTCTTGTATAAAAACCGTAGAAAAAAAGTCATTCAGCAGGTTGGCTTTACCCTCATCCCCTTCCACCATTTCACCAAGACTATTTTTAAGGGGGCCAACACTATCGCTTTTCAGTTTTTTACTGTTTATGTAGTTAAAGAATATTTTAGGATTATTTTTACTTTCTCTCGCAATGAGTCTCTCTGTCTCAAACTTAGCTAACTTAATTTGCTTTTTACAGATTTTATTTAATTTTCTATAATTATATAATGCCTCATCACTACCTACCCTCTTTAATTCTTTTAAGGCTTTCTGTTTTTCTTTTATTGCTTCCCTTACAGCTCTATTTAGCCATAGGAGTTTCCTCCTATTTCTAGCATGTTTGTTCCCATAGGGTATATTTTCTGCACAAGCCCTATTCAGGATGCTCATAAAAGTCTCCCATTTGCTTTGTGTACTTTTATTACTTAGTACATCATCCCAGTTTATTGCACTAAGATCATCTCTCAACCGTTTAAAATTTGCTTTCCTGAAGTTTAGTGTCCTTGTAGCCCCTCTACTAGACATCTTACTAAAGAATACATGAAAACTTATTATTTTGTGATCACTATTCCCCAAGTAACCCCCAACTTGTATATTTGATATGCGGTCTGGCCTATTGGTTAGTACAAGGTCTAGTAGTGCTCCCCCTCTTGTGGGGTCCTGTACCATTTGTGAAAGGTAATTATCTTTCATTGTTATCAAAAATCTATTTCCTTTCCTGGAACTGCAAGTTTCTGGTCCCCAATTTATATCAGGATAGTTAAAGTCCCCCATAATAATTACCTGTCCGAGACTCGCTGCTTTATCAATTTGCTTTATGAGGAGATTCTCTACCTCTTCCATAATATTCGGCGTCTTATAACACACCCCTATCAGTATTTTATTATTCATTCTCCCCCCCTTATCTCCACCCATAGGGACTCTACATTCTCAGTACCCTCACATATGTTGTCACGCAGGATGGGTTTTAAGGATGATTTTACATATAGACACACACCTCCCCCTCGCTTATTTGTACGGTCATTCCTGAATAGGCTATAACCCTGTAAATTAACAGCCCAGACATAGCTCTCATCCAGCCATGTCTCTGATATCCCCACTATATCATAATTTTTTTCCAACAATATTAATTCTAATTCCTCCACCTTATTTGTGAGGCTTCGGGCATTAGTGTACATGCACGTTACGTATGACTCTGTACCTGTATTCCTGCTTACTGTATTAACTGTCCTAACCCTTCCCTCCGTACCACCCCCAATTTCATTACTTGTGCCCTGGTCACTATCTGCACTACATTCCCCTTCTATAAAGTGAATACCCTCGCCCCCCATTCCTAGTTTAAACACTCCTCCAACCTTCTAGCCATTTTCTGCCCCAGCAGAGCTGCACCTTCCCCATTAAGATGCAGCCCATCCCTAGCATAGAATCTGTAGCCAACTGAAAAGTCGGCCCAATTCTCCAGGAACCCAAAACCCTCTTTCCTACACCAATTCCTGAGCCACCTGTTAACCTCCCTGATCTCTCTTTGCCTCTCTGGTGTGGCTCGTGGCACAGGTAGTATTTCCAAAAATACCACCTTTGAGGTCCATGCTTTAAGCTTACAACCTAATTCCCTGAAATCATCTTTAAGGACCTTCCACCTACCTCTAACTTTGTCATTTGTGCCAATGTGTACAATGACCGCTGGGTCCTCCCCAGCCCCTCCCAGTAATCTGTCAACCCGATCAGCGATGTGCCGAACTCGAGCGCCAGGAAGACAACACACTGTTCGGCGATCCCTGTCTTTGTGACAGATTGCCCTATCTGTCCCCCTAATAATTGAGTCCCCCACTTCCAGTACCTGTCTTGCCTGCCCTGCACTCCTATTCCCCCCCTTACTGGAGCAGACACTCCTCTGGCGTTCAGAGGTCATGCCTTGCTGCAGCAATGCTACCCCTGTAGTGACATCCCCCTCATCTGCCAAGTTTGCAAACCTATTGGGGTGTGTCAGTTCAGGACTAGCCTTCCTAGCACTTTTCCCTTTACCCCCCTTTCTAACTGTCACCCAGCTACCTACCTCACCGTCCTGCCGCTCCCTACTACGATCCTCCCCCACATCTGACCCAGCAAGCTGCTGCTCAGTGAGCAGCACACTCCTTTCCATATTGCTAATGCATCTCAGAGTTGCCAGCTGCTCATTTAGATCCAGTATCTGGGCTTCCAAATGTGCAACTTGCGCACATCTCGAACAACAGTATGCACCCTCGAACGGCTTTTCAAGGACTGCATACATGAGACAAGATGTACACTGGATCGCATTAGCAATAGTGGAGCACATTTTCTAATGGGGATAGCACTAAACAAATGTTAAGTAATTAAACAACTAAATACAAACAATTCTACTCACACTTACTTTTGCTCACACTTTGCTCACTCATGCTCACAATGAAGAAGACAGGCTAAATAGCGGCGCACGGTTTTCAGAAGTCTTCCTTCCGGCTGTAACGGCCAAAACTCGGTTCTCCTTGAGCTCGCGGTGACTCTTCACTTATCCCAGAAGGCACTGGGAATATGCAAATTATCCTCGCAAGACTTCTTCCCTGGCTTTCAGAAGTCTTCCTTCCGGCTGTAACGGCCAAAACCCGGTTCTCCTTGAGCTCGCGGTGACTCTTCATTTATCCCAGAAAGCACTGGGAATATGCAAATTATCCTCGCAAGACTCCTTCCCTGGCTTTCAAAAGTCTTCCTTCCGGCTGTAACGGCCAAAACCGGTTCTCCTTGAGCTCGCGATGACTCTTCACTTATCCCAGAAGGCACTGGGAATATGCAAATTATCCTCGCAAGACTCCTTCCCTGGCTTTCAGAAGTCTTCCTTCCGGCTGTAACGGCCAAAACCCGGTTCTCCTTGAGCTCGCGGTGACTCTTCACTTATCCCAGAAGGCACTGGGAATATGCAAATTATCCTCGCAAGACTCCTTCCTTATGTACTTTTACCGCTTTTTAGGAACTCCATTTTTACATACCACCAGCATCATGAGTTTTTCAGCAGTAATGTTTTCCATACTGGATATGTTTCAGAGCAGACCTGAAAAGAAACTCACACAAAACGCACAAAACTCATATATACATCTACCATGAGTAGGTTTATGACTAATCTGCAATCACCGGAGCAGTAGAGCGGATGAGGGGGTGTTGCTACGAGGTCTTTACAGTTTTTCTACCTTAATAGACATGTCTTACAAGACTGGAGTTGTCTGGCCACCTGGGTACTGAGCAGTGGTGCCGCCCATATCTTGTCCATCCCAACACCTTTGTCACATGTGTCACCTGGGCCATTATTGAGTAGAGCGCTCATGGCAGAGAAAGCTTACCGCCCTTGATACACAGACCCTCCTCAGTCAGCTGGGTCCCTGCGTCTCACACGCCGTTCCTTGCTGAATCGCTTGTTCCTGTAGGGATTTAAAAACACAAGGAGTGAGCAATATCACGGACGTGACAGGAGCCACCGAGGTACTGGTCTTCGTTGGTAAAGGACTGTCAACTCTAGGCCCATTCACTGCTTCTTTGTTGTCTACACCTGTGCGACCATCTCCTCCGGCTGCTGCCTATATTCACATTTGACTATCTTACCCCCCTCCGCTCTACAAACCACAGTGATCGCAAATCTTCATCTTGTTCTCCTATTCCGATGGGAGAGGAGCGATTCTCCTATTCCGATGGGAGAGGAGCGAGTGGTTCGATTTTTTTTTTTTATTACTTCATGTTGCGTAACCTCAGCATATCCAGTGCAGAAACAACCAGCATCTTGGTATCTGGATCCATCTAAAAAACTCAAAATCTGCATTAGGAAAGGGCTCATCTGAAACATGTTGTCAAAACCTGACGATTCTTGTTACATCAGAGCAATCGTGAGATACATGTACTGTAAATCTGCTGTATCCTCCTCGCAGATAAAAAAATAAAGAAAACTTAATAGAAAAACTCAATTGATGAACAAATTAAAACCTTAAATAATGTGTGATTTTCCACATCATCTTCCCCCCCTTTTTGAATCTATTATCCAAAACATAATTAGATTCAAAAAGTGTGTGGCCCCGGAGCTCTACATTTAGGCATATAAGTCACATTGTATAGATTGTGCCTAACCGGGAACACCAAAAATATTATGTTATGTGTAACCTTATAATGGAAAACTATTTCAATGGCTTTTTTAACCTTCGCTTGAACCACAGAAAGCTGCATTACAATCTTTCTTTCTATAAAAAAAACCAGATGATTAAATACATTATATATCAAACACAGAATGACATAAATTATCCACATACATTTAAACCAAATTATTGTAATTATTAATAAATTATTATTATTATCATTAACAACAATAATAATAATAATGATAGCACAACCTCTGGATATAGAAGCGTTCGTATTTGCAAAATTGAGGACATTATCAGGAAATTTTCAGCATCTCTGTGATAATTCTGTCCATGAATACTATTACTTTTTATAAAATGCTGATTTACCATAGAAATCCATCTGATTAAACAGCTTCCTATGTTCTTGTATATACCAATAAATCTAAACATTTCCACAATTAAGTTTTATTCCTTTGGGATTAAATTAATAAAATAAAAAGCTATTGTCAATGACCTTTTTCCAATATAATTTGCAATGAATTAAATGCAGAAAAGCTTTTTTTTATTTTTTTTAATTAAAGAAACGCTTGGTCTTTTCACAAGAAACCCCCTTTGTAACTTGAAACTCTAGTGGAAAAACCTGTATTTTCCTCCTCCCACTAAGGCAAACAGGCCTTCTCCTATGCTGTTGGAGACACCAAGAAGCCAAATCTCTCCTCTCTCCTGGTTATATATCTTCCATTGATTCATTCATTCATTTCCTATATTATTCATTTATTCCTTTAAACATACAACTCTCAGGAACAATCAGATTCATAACTGGAATATTTATTATCTACTTATTTATCATGACCTCTACTGCAAAGGTACGTTATTTATGAATTTTTACCTTAATGCTTTTCTAACCTATTATTTTTAATATTGTAATGGATTTTAACTATTAATCCCTAAGCTTCACACTGCAAATACTCATTTCATCTAATTCCTACTAAAGATGGCTGCACAGCACATGGTCTCCTTGCTAGAATAGGACCATGTGGGAAGGGAGGGTAAACTGATTTTTTTGCTAACTATATAGTAGTCCATCCAATCCATTGTTCAAATATTTACAGAACACATGGTCTTCATACCACACACCCCCTCACTTCCTCTTCTTTGTTTAAACCATGCTTGCCTCAGCCATGTGCTTCATCCACCATTTTAAAATCTGACCTAAAATGGCTGCCACCAAAAATAGCACATGGTTTATCACAGGATTGCGGCCTAGAGTCCCCACATCCCAACAAAGTCCACTCTCATCCGGATTTTTCCGACCACAACTCGACGCAACGTCACCAATTTCTCCATTTTTCTCTCAAGATAAACAACACCAAACAATCTTTCTATATGCAGACCAAGATAAGAACAACAGACAAACAAAGATGGGGAGATGACTCACAACTGAAACACGAAAGAAAACCTAGGGTTTGCAGCATGCACTTCCAAATCCTCCCTTACTCTGTCATGTGGTCCCTGTCTAATTTCTGCGTTCTGTAATTCACAAAGACACCAATTGTGTCACCCCTGGCTACAAGGTGTCTATACCAGCCGATTCACTCCAGGAAAACACTTTAAAAAGGTTAGATTTATGTATAAAGCAAGGCTCTGCACTTAGTCTATCTAAGCTGGACACTTACATATGGCTCTGCACTTAGTATAACTAAGCTTGGCACTACAAAAAGCTCTGCACTCGTTTGTTCTGCACTTAGTCTATCTAAGCTGGGCACTTACATATGGCTCTGCACTCATCTGAGCTTGGCATTACAAACCATATACTTTACACGTTTTCCAGACACCACTCACAAACCCACATGCTTTCTTGACTACCAGTCAATCTCCCCTCAAAACAAATACACAACAGGCAGCAGGCAACTGAATATGTGACGGTTCTTCCGAGATTAATATGGCCAATAGCCGTGAGACCCGTCTGCCCGTCAACAGATACCCCAACAAACCGGACACAGTCAGGCAATCAGTGCCACACACCCCACCGAGACCACGGGAAGACTACAGATTATGAAAAATCTGAACACCTACCGTACTCTCGTTAGGAGGTGATCAAATTCCTGGGGTGTCCAGTACGTCATGCCATTCCAGTTGCCAATTCGTCAAGATTTCAGGTGTCTCCGTCTATTGGCCTCACGTTGGGCACCAATAATGTTAGGGTGAACTCTTAACCAGAGATCACTAGTTGCCTACTGCATGGCTGAATTGGTATATACCAAGTGCATGCATAAAAGAATTCACACCAGACACAGTCGGATATGAAATCTCTTCTTGGTCACAGTAAAGATGGCACCGAACAGACAAAGTACAAGCATGCGTCCTCTTGATATAGGCTAGGGGCGTACACAAGTTCAGATATGCCCATTTAGTGGGACTGTTCATGGGCTAGCCAATGGGGAGATCCGTGTTGCTGTTGAGGGGCGGGTCTGACTTAAGTGGATGATACCATGGTGATGGGAGGGACGTCATCTGGTGGATCCATGCTGATGGTTTGGTCTGTGATGTCATCGGGGGCCATCTTGGCTTCCTCTTAAGAGTGACTGGCTTATGTATAGAGAATTGATTTAATTGAACACACTTCTCACAGTGCTCTATGTCCAGAGGTTAATTATTTCATCTTATGGCTCTCCTCAACAGTCACACATACCAGATGTATAGAAAGGAGGATACACAAATAAAGGCAGCTCATGGGAAAGAGGAGTAGTTGTCACACATACCAGATGCATAGAAAGCAGGATACACGAAGAAAGGCAGCTCATGGGGAAAGAGGAGTAGTTGTCACACATACCTGTGAAAAGAGCAGACACAATGATTAGATGAAGGAAAGCAGAATGATGATTGAAGAAGTGCATAATATTGATTTCTGGCCTAATTCATGTGTGTGTGTGTGTGTGTGTGTGTGTGTGTGTGTGTGTGTGTGTGTGTGTATATATATATTTATTTTCATGACTCTGAAAATTGTAGATTGACATTGAAGGCATCAAAACTATGAATTAACAGATGTGAAATTAAATGCTTAACAAAAAAGTGTGAAACAACTGAAAATGTCATATTCTAGGTTCTTCAAAGTAGCTACCTTTTGCTTTGATTACTGCTTTGCACACTCTTGGCATTCTCTTGATGAGCTTCAAGAGGTAGTCACCGGAAATGGTTGTCACTTCACAGGTGTGCCCTTTCAGGTTTAATAAGTGGGATTTCTTGGCTTATACAAGGGGTTGGGACCAACAGTTGTGTTGTGCAGAAGTCTGGTGGATACACAGCTGATAGTCCTACTGAATAGACTGTTAGAATTTGTATTATGGCAAGAAAAAAAGCAGCTAAGTAAAGAAAAATGAGTGGCCTTCATTACTTTAAAAAATTAAAGTCAGTCAGTCCGAAAAATTGGGAAAACTTTGAAAGTGTCCCCAAGTGCAGTGGCAAAAACCATCAAACGCTAAAAAGAAAGTGGCTCACATGATGACCGCCCCAGGAAAAGAAGACCAAGAGTCACCTCTGTTGCGGAGGATAAGTTTATCCAAGTCACCAGCCTCAGAAATCGCAGGTTAACAGCAGCTCAGATTAGAGACCAGGTCAATACCACAGAGAGTTATAGCAGCAGACACATCTCTAGAACAACTGTTAAGAGGAGACTTTTTGCAGCAGGCCTTCATGGTAAAATAGCTGCTAGGAAACCACTGCTAAGGACAGGCAACAAGCAGAAGAGACTTGTTTGGGCTTAAGAACACCAGGAATGCACATTGGACGAGTGGAAATCTGTGCTTTTGTCTGATGAGTCCAAATTTGAGATCTTTGGATCCAACCACCGTGTCTTTGTGCGACGCAGAAAAGGTGAACGGATGAACTCTACATGCCTGGTTTCCCCCGTGAAGAATGGAGGAGGAGGTGTGATGGTGTGGTGATGCTTTGCTGGTTACACTGTTGGGGATTTATTCAAAATTGAAGGCATACTGAACCAGCATGGCTATCACAGCATCTTGCAGCGGCATGATATTCCATCCAGTTTGCGTTTAGTTGGACCATCATTTATTTTTCAACAGGACAATGACCCCAAACACACCTCCAGGCTGTGTAAGGGCTATTTGACTAAGAAGCAGAGTGATGGGGTGCTACGCAAGATGACCTGGACTCCACAGTCACCAGACATGAATCCAATCGAAATGGTTTGGGGTGAGCTGGACCGCAGAGTGAAGGTAAAATGGCCAACAAGTGCTTAGCATCTCTGGGAACTCCTTTAAGACTGTTGGAAGACCATTTCCGGTGACTACCTCTTGAAGCTCATCAAAAGAATGCCAAGAGTGTGCAAAGCCAAAATCAAAGCAAAAGGTGACAACTTTGAAGAACCTAGAATATGACATATTTTCAGTTGTTTCACAGTTTTTTGTTAAGCATTTCATTCCACGTGTTAATTCATAGTTTTAATGCCTTCAATGTGAATCTGCAGTTTTCAGAGTCATGAAAATAAAGAAAACTCTTTGAATGAGAAGGTGTGTCCAAACTTTTGGTCTGTACTGTGTGTGTATGTATGTATGTATGTATGTATGTATGTATGTATGTATGTATGTGTGTGTGTCTATATATATATATATATATATATATATATATATATATATATATATATATATAATATATATTATATACAGTGTGTCCACCCATATCCTGTCCACCGCCATTAACTTGAGAACGGCAGCAGCTATAGGCATAGAAGTGGTGTCTAGGTATAGTAAAGTATCCATGCGCTACGCAGTGAAACCACCTATAGCGCTATAGCGCCACCTGGGGGGAAACAGCGGAGTTAGAATTTTTATCTCTAAAATGGAACGAGATAGAGAAAAAAAGTTGTAGGGCATCATCAATTCAATACAAATCGACACCTTACTCCAGAGGTTCATTGAGGATCTGTGTATGATCAAATGTTGTCCTAAATGACTGATGATGATAAATATAAGCCACCTGTGTGTGATCAAGTCTCCGTATAAATGCATCTGCTCTTTGATAGTGTTCTGTTAAAAGCGCAGATAGCATCATGAAGACCAAGGAACACAACAGGCAGTTCCGTGATACTGTTGTGGAGAAGATTAAAGCTGTATTTGGTTACAAAAAGATTTCCAAAACTTTAAACATCCCAAGGACCACTGTGCAAGCGATCATATTGAAATGGAATGAGTATCATACCACTGCAAATCTAAGACCCGGCTGTCCATCCAAACTTTCATCTCAAACAAGGAGAAGACTGATCAGAGATGCATTCAAGAGGCCCATGATCGCTCTGGATGAACTGCAGAGATCTGCTGAGGCGGGAGAGTCTATCCATAGAACAAAAATCAGTCATACACAGCACAAATCTGGGCTTTATGGCAGAGTGGCAAGTAAAAAGCCATTTCTCAAAGATATCCATAAAAAGTGTTGTTTAAAGTTTGCCACAAGCCACCTGGGTGACACACCAAACATGTGGAGGAAGGTGCTCTGGTCAGATGAAACCAAAATCGAACTATTTGGGCACAATGCCAAATGATATGTTTGGCGTAAAAACAACACAGCTCATCACCCTGAACACACCATCCCCACTGTTAAACATGGTGATGGCAGCATCATGGTTTGGGCCTGCTTTTCTTCAGCAGGGACAGGAAGATGGTTAAAATTGATGGGAAAGCCACATACAGGACCATTCTTGAAGAAAACCTGTTGGTGTCTGCAAAAGACCTGAGACTGGTATGGAGATTTGTCTTCCTACAAGACAATGATCCCAAACATAAAGCAAAATCTACAATGGAATGGTTCACAAATAAACATATCCAGGTGGTAGAATGGCCAAGTCAAAGTCCAGACCTAAATCCAATCGAGAATCTGTGGAAAGAGCTGAAAACTGCTGTTCACAAACGCTCTCCATCCAACCTCACTCAGCACGAGCTGTTTGCAAAGGAAGAATAGGCAAGAATTTCAGTCTCTCAATGTGCAAAACTGATAGACATACCCCAAGTGACTTGCAGCTGTAATCGCAGCAAAAGGTGGTGCTACAAAGTAATAACTTAAAGGGGTCGAATAATATTGCACTCCACACTTTTCAGTTATTAATTTTAATTTTAAAATGAGCAATAGATTTCGTTCAACTTCACAATTGTGTCCCACTTGTTTTTGATTCCTGGCGATACGATTTACATTTTTATCTTTGTTTGAAGGCTGAAATGTGGGAAAAGGTTGAAAAATTCAAGGGAGTTGAATACCTTCGCAAGGCACTGTTTGTATAGATAATATACTAGCTGTAGTACCTAGGCGTTGCCCGGGATAGTAACTGTCTCCTAGTCTCCATCTGTCTATGTCTTTGTCTCTGTCTGTCTGTCTCTGTGTCTGTGTGTCTGTCTCTATCCATGTGTGTCTGTGTTTATCTCTCTCTGCGTCTCTCAGTCTTTCTTTCTGTCTCTGTATCAGTCTCTTTCTGTCTCTCTATCTCTGTCTCTTTATCTGCTTCTGTCTCTGTCCCTCCCCCGTCTGTCCCTCCCCCCATCTGTCCCTCCCCCCCATCTGTCCCTCCCCCCATCTGTCCCTCCCCCCCCATCTGTCCCTCCCCTCGTCTGTCCCTCCCCCCGTCTGTCTCTTTCCCTGTCTGTGTGTGTGTGTATGTCTGTCTGCCTCTGTCTGCCTTTTTGACTGTCTCTCTCTGTCTCTTTCCCGGTCTCCCTCTCTCTGTCTCTGTCTGTTTTTGTCTCTTTCTGTCTCCCTCTGTCTCCCCACGTTCCCTGAGTCAAATGGGGTGTCTGTGCAAAATTCCGTGATTGTAAATGCGTTTGTGTGGATTCCTTTAGCGGGGACACACACACACACACACACACATACATACATACAATCAGCTTTATATCTAACTAGCTGTAGTACCCGGGTGTTGCCCATGATAGTAACTGTCTGTCTATCTGTCTCTATCTTTGTGTCTCTGTCTTTCTCTCTATATCTTTGTGTCTCTGTGTCTGACTCTTACCCCGTCTGTCTTTGTCTGTTTCTCTGTCTCTTTCCTTGTCTGTCTCTCTCTGTCTCTTTCCCCATGTGTCTTTGTCTGTCTCTTTCTGTCTGTCTGACTTTTTTTTTTCCTATCTGTCTTTGTGTGTGTGTGTCTCAGTTTGTCTCTTTCCCTGTGTGCCTCTTTCTCTGTCTGTGCCTGTCTGTCTCTGTCTGTCTCTCAATCTGTGTCTGTCTGTGTCTGTCTCTCCACCGACATCATGTTATCTCACACATAAGCTTCTTATACTATGAATGTCCTTTGTTCCTATAGCAACCAATCATAGCTCCTATTAAAAGCCTGTAGCTCGCAACTGCATTCACTGTAATGGAGGCATGTTTTTTGGAGTGTAACTGTAAAGGGTTACATTTTCTTGTCAAAACATAGTCTATGACGTTCCCTGAGTCACATGGGGTATCTGTGCAAAACTTTGTGATTGTAAATGCGACAGTTCAGATTCCTTTAGCAGACACACACACACACACACACACATACGGCCTTATATATTGGACTAGCTGTAGAACCCGGGCGTTGCCTGGGATAGTAACTATCTCTCTGTCTCTCTCCCAGTCTCTGTCTGTGTTTCGCTGTGTGTCTGTCTATTTCCTTGTCTGTCTGTGTTAGTCTGTCTGTCTGTTTCCATTTCTCTGCCTGTCTTTGTAACAGTTTATCTGTCTCTAACTCTGTCTCTTTCCCCGTCTGTCTCTTTCCCCGTCTGTCTCTTTCCCCGTCTGTCTCTTTCCCCGTCTGTCTCTTTCCCCGTCTCTCTTTCTGTCTCTCTATCCATCTCCCCACTGACATTTTACCTCACCCAGAAGCTTCTTACACTAACAATGTCCTTTGTTCCTATAGCAACCAATCACAGCTGCTATTAATAAACTGAAGTTCCAGGCTCCATTCACTTTAATGCAGGCATGTTTTTTAGAGAGTAACTGTAAAGCGCGGGGTTAAATTTTCCTGTCAAAACATAATCTATGATGTTCCCTGGGTCACATGAGGCGTCTGTGCAATATTTCGTGATTGTAAATGCGACAGTACGGATTTCTTTAGTGGACATACATACATGCATAAATACACACGCATACACTCAGCTTTATATATTAGATATATAAAGCGGAGTGTGTGTGTATGTATGTGTGTATGTATGTGTGTTTCTCGGCTAAAGGATTCCGCATCGTCGCATTTACAATCACGAAATTTTGCATACACTGTGTTCAGAATTATTATGCAAGTTGCATTTTGGAGGATTTTTATTATTGATAAACAACTATATTCTCAATCAACCCAAAAGAATCATAAATATCGAAGCTTAATATTTTTGGAAGTTAAAGTGTTTTTTTTTTTAGATTTGGCTATCTTAGGAGGATATCTGTTTTTGCAGGTAACTATTACTGTGCAGAAATATTAAACAACTTAATAAAAACCAAAAATATTCCCATCTCACTTTATTTTCACCAGGTAAACCAATATAATAACTGCACAATCTTTAGAATTAAATATTTCTGACATGCAAAAACAAAACCCCAAAAATTAGTGACCAATATAGCCACCGTTCTTTATGATGACACTCAACAGCCTACCATCCATAGATTCTGTCAGTTGCTTGATCTGTTTACAATCAACATTGTGTGCAGCAGCCACCACAGCCTCCCAGACACTGTTCCGAGAGGTGTACTGTTTTCCCTCTCTGTAGATCTCACACCTTTACTGGCCAGCCACGCTGTGGAGTAGTTGGATGCATGTGATGGAACATTGTCTTGCATGAAAATTATGTTTTTCTTGAGCGAACCAGACTTCTTCTTGTACCACTGCTTGAAGAAGTTGTCTTCGAGAAACTGGCAGTAGGTCAGGGAGTTGCGCTTCACTCCATCCTCAACCCGAAAAGGTCCCACAAGTTCATCTTTGATGATACCAGTCCATGCCAGTACCCCACCTCCACCTAGCTGGCGTCTGAGTCGGAGTGGCCCTCTCTGCCCTTTACTGATCTAGCCTCTGGCCCATCCATCTGGCCCATCAAGAGTCACTCTCATTTCATCAGTCCATAAAACCTTTGAAAAATCAGTCTTAAGATATTTCTTGGTCCAGTCTTGACATTTTATCTTATGTTTCTTGTTCAAAGGTGGTCCCAGAGTATGGCGCACCTTGTGCTTTTTGATACTGCAGTAACGTTGCAGCTCTGAAATATGGCCAAACTGGTGGCAGATGGCATCTTGGCAGCTTCACGCTTGATTTTCCTCAATTCATGGGCAGTTTTTTTGCACCTTTTTTGCCCAACACGCTTCTTGCGATCCTGTTGGCTATTTGCCATGAAACGCTTGATTGTTCGGTGATCACGCTTCAAAAGTTTGGCAATTTCAAGACTGCTGCATCCCTCTAAAAGACATATCGCAATTTTGGACTTTTCAGTGCCCGTCAAATCTCTCTACTGACTCATTTTGACAATATTAAAAGTTGCCTAATAATTAAGCACAACCTATATAGGGTGTTGATGTCATTACACCACACCCCTCCTCATTACAGAGATGCACATCACCTGATTTACTTAATTGGTAGTTGACTCTGAAGCCTTTATAGCTTGGAGTAGGACAACTTGTATAAAAAGTTTCATATGATCAAAATACTCATTTGCCTAATAATTCTGCACACGGTATAGACTCCTCATGTGACCCAGAGAACGTCGTAGACTAGGGGAGACGGGGAGAGAGGCAGACGGGGAGAGAGGCAGACAGAGTACATTACTTGGCCAATTTAGTTAAATCTGTGTGGAATATCTGTGATGTTGAAATATGTTGTGAAATGCTTCTATTAGCTTAGTTTTTGCATTTTAAGAATTACATTTCTATTTGTTTTGTGTTTTTTGTGTGCAGAATTCATTTTTGTAGTACAGCTAGTGTGTGTGTGTGTGTGTATATATATATATATATATATATATATATATATATATATATATATATATATATATATATATATATATATATATATATAATATATATAATATATATATATATATATATATATATATATATATATTATATATATATATATATATATATATATATGCTGAAAGTGTGTATGTCCGGGATTGGCATCGGCATCGCCGTAGGTACAGCCACAAAATTTTGCACACTCACACGTCTGGACCCGGAGAGCGTCATAGGCTATGTTGTGAGGTGAAATTTTAACCCCGCGCGTTTCAATTTACCAATCAATTTTGCCCCTATCTACATAATGGGTAAAAAGTGAAACGAAAAGTGTATCCGCACCGTCGCATTTACAATCACAAAATTTTGCACAGACACCTCATGTGACCCAGGGAACATCGTAGACTATGTTTTGACAGGAAAATTTAACCCCACGTTTTATAGTTACACTCCAAAAAACATGCCTCCATTAAAGTAAATGGAGCCTGGAACTACAGGTTATTAGTAGGAGCTGTGATTGGTTGCTATAGGAACAAAAGACATTCATAGTATAAGAAGCTTATATGTGAGGTAATAAGATGTCGGTGGGGAGACGGATAGAAAGAGACAGAGAGAGACAGACAGGAAAGAGACAGACAGTTACAGAAGGTGAAAGAGACAGACCTGGAAAGAGACAGATGGGGAAAGAAACAGAGAGATAGAGACAGACTGGGAAAGGGACAGACTGGGAAAGGGACAGACTGGGAAAGGGACAGACTGGGAAAGGGACAGCCTGGGAAAGGGACAGACTTCGAAAGGGACAGACTGGGAAAGGGACAGACTGGGAAAGGGACAGACTGGGAAAGGGACAGACTGGGAAAGGGACAGACGGGAAAAGGGTCAGACAGAGCACATTACTTGGCCAATTTATTTAAATCTGTGTGGAATATATGGGGTGTTGAAATATATGTTGTGAAATGCTTCTATTAGCTTAGTTTTTGCCTTTTTAATATTTACATTTCTATTTGTTTTGTGGTTTTTGTGTGCAGAATAAATTTAATACATTCTATTTTGTTAACAGTAGAGTTGAGCGGACTGCCAATAATCCGGGTCTGGCGGATCAGCGGCGGGTTGACAAAGAAGTCCGGATCCGATCCGTAATCTGGGCCCATATATGTCAATGGGGAGGAGAGAGAGAGACCGAATCACCGAGACCGAATCCGGATCGTGCACCCGGAATCCCGCGTCCGGGTCAGACTCGGATCTGCTGCTCAAAACGCGCAGATCCGGATTTTGCTGGTCCGGGTCCGCTCAACACTAGGTAACAGGAGTTATTTTATTAACCCGGGCGAACCCGGGTAGTACAGCTAGTATGTATATGTATGCATATATATATATGTATATACATATATATATATATATATATATATATATATATATATATATATATATATATATATATATATATATATATATATATATATATATATATATATATATATATATATATATATATGTATGTATATGTATATATAGATAGATATTATGTATATGTATGTCAAAAGATATCAATAGGGAATGCAAAAAAGAAATCAAGCAAGCAAAATTAGCTACTGAAACAAAAATCGCCTAGGAGGCTAGGACATTAAAATAAGTCCCAAAATCTTTTATAAATACATTGACGCAAAAAGGGAAAACAAAGGATAGTATTGGCCCTTAAAATATAATAACAAGTTAGTTATAGAGGACAAACAATAGACTGAGATATTAAATAGGCATTTTTCATCTGTGTTCATCAAGGAACTGACTGTACCAGGGATCATTCAACAAGTGAAAAATCAAAGTTCACCACCCAATATAATTTAATTTAACACAGGAAGATGTACGCCTACGTCTAAGTAAATTAACATTGACAAATCCCCAGGGCCAGATGCCATTCATCCACGAATATTGAAGGAATTGAGCTCCGTAATCAACAGACCGCTGTATCTTATCTTTTTAGACTCACTTGTAACAGGGTTGGTGCTTCAGAATTGGAGGATTGCTGATGTGGCACCGATATTTAAGAAAGGTAAGAGGGTAGATCCAGGCAACTATCGTCCAGTAAGTCTGACATCAGTAGTATGCAAAGTTTTTGAGGGCATTTTAAGGGATGACATGCAAAAATATATTGCAGAAAATAATATAACTGACAAACAGCATGGATTCATGAAAGTTAATTCGTGTCTAACCAACCTGTTGGGGTTCTATGAGGGGGTAAGAAGCAAGGACTAGAGGAAACTATATGCAACTGGGTAAGGAATTGGCTAAAAGATAGGAAACAAAGAGTAGTCATAAATGGTACATTCTCTAAATCGGCTATAGTCAGCAGTGGGGTGCCGCAGGGATCTGTGCGAAGACCGATTCTTTTTAATCTCTTTAATAATGACCTTGTGGATGGGATTGATAGTAAAGTGTCAGTCTTTGCTGATGACACCAAACTATGTAGGATATTAAAAACTGACCTTGATAGTACAATATTACAAAAAGATCTGGATAAGATGTCAGAATTGGCAGATACTTGACAAATGAGATTTAATGCTGATAAATGTAAAATAATGCACCTAGGACAGAGTATAAATGCGTATACATTAAATGGACGTAAACTCGGGACTACAGAACAGGAGAAGGACTTGGGTATTCTTATTACAAATAAGCTGAGCAACAGTACTCAATGTCAAGCAGCAGCTGCTAAAGCAAACAAATTTTAGGGTGTATAAAAAGAGAGATTAGATCCCGTGATCCCAACGTATTGTTACCCCTCTATAAATCACTTTGTAAGGTCACATCTGGAATATGGGATCCAGTTTTGGGCTCCACATTTTAAAAAGGACATTCAGAAGTTAGTCAGTTCAAAGGCGGCTAACTATATAGGCAAGGATGGTTGACCTTAGGGAGAGCAACATCCACACCGCGGAGACACCATCACGTGTTTCACAACGCAGTGATTCTAGAGCAATGCCCCCTGGGAAATATGCAACAAGAAAGCCGCGGAGACACCATCACATGTTTCTCAACGCTGCCAGGAAACTAGCCAGGTCTTTCACCGGGAAGGAACAACCACGGGAAGGGCAGTTTCGGGGTATTTGCCCCTCATCAGTGTGGAGTAGGAATCTGGCTAGTGGGAGCAATGCCTAGTGGAAGACTACATAGGCAAGGATGGTTGACCTTACGAAGATCAACATCCACACCGCGGAGACACCGTCACGTGTTTCTCAACGCAGTGATTCTAGAGCAATGCCCCCTGGGAAATATGCAAACAAGAAAGCTGCGGAGACACCATCACATGTTTCTCAACGCTGCCAGAAAAGTAGCTAGGTCTTTCACCAGAAAGGAACAATATAGATATAATGGTGGACAAAGGAAAAACGGGTATATGCTGCGCTTAAAAACCACTGAGTTGGAAGTAATATATTATAATATTTCTTTTTTATTTACAGCATTCCTACGCGTTTCAGAGACAAAAAAAGTCTCCTTCTTCAGGGAAAAAAAGAAATCGACGATTTCTTTTTTTCCCTGAAGAAGGAGACGGTTTTTTGTCTCTGAAACGCGTAGGAATGCTGTAAATAAAAGAGAAATATTATAATATATTACTTCCAACTCAGTGGTTTTTAAGCGCGGCATATACCCGTTTTTCCTTTGTCCACCATTATATCTATATTGTGCTTTACGGGGCCGCTGCTTGAACCACGCGGACACTCACATGCTTTTGAAGGAGTTGTGACTGGCACAACTCCACCAGGTGAGTGTTACTTTTTCCTTCCCTAAACATCATTTGTTATATCGGGTAAGACCCTATTGCGCCCTTTTGTCTCCCCACTTTAGTTTTTACCAGAAAGGAACAAGCACGGGAAGGGCAGTCTCCAGTCAAGGAAACTGCCTATGCCAAAACATGGTATCCATTCACAGACAGCTGTTTCGGGGTATTTGCCCCTCATCAGTGTGGAGTAGGAATCTGGCTAGTGGAAGCAATGCCTAGGGGAAGACTACATAGGCAAGGATGGTTGACCTTAGGGAGATTAACATCCACACTGCGGAGACACCATCACGTGTTTCTCAACGCAGTGATTCTAGAGCAATGCCCCCTGGGAAATATGCAAACAAGAAAGCCGCGGAGACACCATCACATGTTTCTCAACCCTGCCAGGAAACTAGCCAGGTCTTTCACCGGGAAGGAACCACCACGGGAAGGGCAGTTTCGGGAAATTTGCCCCTCATCAGTGTGGAGTAGGAATCTGGCTAGTGGGAGCAATGCCTAGTGGAAGACTACATAGGCGAAGATGGATGTTGATATCCCTAAGGTCAATCATCCTTACCTATGTAGTCTTTTACTAGGCATTGCTCCCACTAGCCAGATTCCTACTCCACACTGATGAGGGGCAAATACTCCAAAACAGCTCTCTGTGGATTGATACCATGTTGTGGCATAGGCAGTTTCCTTGACTGGAGACTTCCCTTCCCGTGGTTGTTCCTTCCCGGTGATAGATCTGGCTAGTTTCCTGGCAGCATTGAGAAACATGTGATGGTGTCTCCGCGGCTTTCTTGTTTGCAAAGGCGGCTAACTAGACTACTACAAGGAATGGAAGGCCTCCCATATTATAAGTTGAAAAAGTTAGATGTGTTTAGCATAGAAAAAAGACGTCTCAGAGGAGATCTCATTTATTTGTATAAATACATGTGTGGTCAATATGAAGGACTGGCACATGACTTATTTCTTCCAAAGACAATACTAAGGACCAGGGGGCATAAACTGTGAGTGGAAGAAAAGCGATTACGGCAGCTCAATAGGAAAGGGTTCTTTACAGTTAGAGCAGTCAGACTGTGGAATGCCCTTCCACAAGATGTAGTAATGGCAGATACTATAACAGCTTTTAAAAAAGGACTTGATGATTTCCTCAGTACGCACAACATTGTTGGTTATAAATGACTTAGTGACAAAATGTAGAACTGGTGGAGGAAGGTTGAACTAGTTGGATCTAGGTCTTTTTTTCAACCTAAGTAACTATGTAACATATAATATGAGTATACAATTTTTTTTTGTTTTAGAAGATGCCCCAGATTATAAGACACACCCCACATTTAGAGGAACAAAAAGTTAAAAAAAAAACCCAAAAAACTATGGGCTTTGTCTTCTAATCCGGTGTAGTCTTACCAGGGGAGGCAGCAATAGTGAAGGAGGGTCATATGAGACAGGGGCTGTGGTGGAGCAGGGAGATGCTGCAGGCATTGGCGGGTGTCCCAGATGCTCACTGCACCAGAAACTGTTGGTGGTGCGGGCTTCAAAGAAATGGTGCCCGGATTCAGCGTGTCCGCAGATTGAAGTATTGGCTCAATGTCATGCCGAGATCTCATCTGCGCACGCGCCACCTCTGGGCGCCATTTTCCTTCAATCCGCTGCTGGGAGATGAATGGGCAAGAATCTGCACATGCGCAGATGAGATCTGACTCTGGGAAGACCCCTCATTTTACCCCCAAATTAGTAGAAAAGTGTGTCTTAACTGAAAAATATGGTGTGTGTGTGTGTGTGTATATACAGTGTGTCCACCCATATCCTGTCCACGGCCATATAGGCATAGCAGTGGTGTCTAGGTATAGTAAAGTATCCATGCGCTATGCAATGAAACTACCTATAGCGCCACCTGGTAGAAAACAACGGAGTTAGCATTTTTATCTCAAAAACGGAACGAGATAGAAGAAAAAAAGTGAACTACAAAGTTGTAGGGCATCATCAAGTCAATACAAATCGACACCTTTCATACAGAAATACTATGATTAGAATGTGTAAAACTCACAAGGCTGCGGATGTGAAGCGATACCTCATGGAGACCTTCCTACAAGTCATTAGGTATGGTGGCTGCGTGGAGTGGCCTCCAAGCTCACCTGACCTGACCCCATTGGTCTTCTTTCTGTGAGCTCACATCAAACAGCAGTTGTATGTTGGGGGTCTCCACCAACATTGCAGGACCTACGACGACGTATTACAGATGCTTGTGCAAACGTGTCACCTACCATATTGCATAACGTGCAGCAAGATACAGTATGCTGTCCAGAGTCCAGATGTGGATTACAGCCGATGGTGGCCACTTTGAGCATCAAAGTTTAATGAGCGCCATATGCGTGACCAGCATTCAATATTTTGGGGGGGTCATGAGTAGAGTTGAGCGATGTTCGAGTTGAACGGTTAGCCAATTTCAAGTTCAAGTGGTTTTGGGCAGTGTTCGAGTCGTTCGACGAACTCGAACGATTTGCTTCAAGTTCGGCAGTTCGAGTTACGTTCGATAATGGTTCGATCACCAAAAAGCGTAGCTAGTTACTAGTGTGAGTCACTGTGAATCATGATATTATCAAAACTCAGCGTATAGTGTTCGGGAGGTACAGGGTTTAGATCAGTGCTGCTGCTGAGTGCTGAAAGAATGGCGATCGACTATTTTTTTTTTTTTTCCACTGACCGCGTGTACAGTGGTGCTGGCCAAGATAGGCTGTCAGCCAATCACAGACATACACACAAAGCAAAGTGGATTTTTGTCAGACAAGCAAGGGCATGTGTCATAGGCTGTGCATGTCACATGTCCTTGCCCTATAAGACCCGGCCATTTTCCCCGTCGCCGCCATTATCTCTCTGCTGTGGGTGGGTGACAGTCACCGCTCCCGCTACTGCTGCTGCTGTGTGCGCTATAGACATACAGTGCAATCTACAGATCGCTTTAGGGATTAGGGACTACTTGTAATTTCAGCCCTTTTCAGGGCTGCATTACAGCCGTTCATAGCCATTGTTGCTAGGCAGGTCTGTGCCAACACTGTGCAGGGGTTTATATAACAGCATCTGGCTACATCAGCTCAGGCAATTCCTTAGGGCATTGTTTCATTAGCAGGGATATAAAGTGAGGCTTCCTTTGCTGACAAGCTACCTACAGCACCTGTGGATTCTACATACCTCACCATTTTTGCTTTGCAATTTTAATTGCACAAAGTGCTGACACTTTTAGGGGCATAGTAACATTGTCTGGGATACTAACTTAGTGTTCCTCTGCTGCCAAGCAAGGTACACCACCTCTGCCTTCTACACATCTGTCCATTTTTGCCATGCAATTTTAATTGCAAACAGTGCTGACACTTTTAGGGGCATAGTAAAATTGTCTGGGATAGTCAGTGTTGGTTCTTCAGCTGTTAATAAAGCCAGACCACCTCTGCAATCTACACCACCTCTCCATTTTTCCTATGATATTTTAAGTGTCCAATTTGGTCACAAACGAAATGAGTGGCAAAAGGACAGATGCTGGTGGAAAGGGGAACAGGCGTGTTGGAAAGGGAAAAAAGTTTGTGTCCATGGGGGTAGGTGGTAAAGCTACAGTAACATCTGCTGAAGAAAGGCCATCTTCCAGCAAAAGTAAGATGTCTACTACTTTCCGTGGACAATCTGATGTGATCCCTTTTTTACGGAACCGAACAACTCTAACAAAGGTAGATGATGTACAAAAAAAGAACGTGCTTGAATGGATCTCAAGTGCTCCAACAAGTGGCCTCTCCTCCACCTCAACTTCAACATCCAAAAAAAACCAGTCCTCTGAGTTGTCATTCCATTCGCACTTGCTTTCTACCAGCTCTCAAGTCTCCACCCACCCTGCAGAGTATGGGGGAACAGAGATAGGTGAGTTTCCAGAGCTGTTCAGTCACACTATAGCCTGGGAATCAGAGGTCTGCTCCAAAGCTACAGTGAGTACAGACCAGGAAATGATCTGCAGTGATGCCCAGAAGCTTTGTGAGTCAGATTCAGGCCCTGATGACCAAGTTTCTTAGCATAATGTAGACCCTCATTCCCAAACTATAACTCCTCTTGGTGGAGACAATGAGGAACATACTGATGATGATGAGACTCAGATATCTGATTGGAATGACAACTTACCTATTCAGTCAGGGCAGGAAGAGTTTAGGTTTGAGGACGAGGGGAGTGCAAACACACAGGTTGATGATGAGGTTGTAGATCCCACCTACTGTCAACCCACAGTCAGGCACTTGGAGAGGTCAGCAGCGGTGGTGGAGGAGGATGCAACTGACGACGAGGTTAGCGTGCGCCTTCCTGGACACAGACGGAGTACTGGAAGCACATCAACAACTGCATTCTCAGCCACAACTCTGCCTCTGAGCACAAGTCATGGTGGCTCCGCAGGTCGCATGGGCTCTAAGCCTTGCCTAGCCTGGTCCTTTTTTGACATTGCAATGGATCTCCCAACTCATGTCATCTGTAAGATTTGTCGCCAATCTGCAAGTAGAGGCCAAAAACTCACTTGTTTGACTACTTCGTCCATGAACCGTCACATGGATAACAAGCATAAGTCCCAGTGGGAAGCTCACTGTGCTACAATGCGGCCTAGCGGAGCGGGCCAACCACCGTCTGCCCCTTCAAGTGCATCCGCGCGCTCTTCATCCTCTGACTGTGGGGACAGCTGTCACACATGCTTTGTGACGCAGACCTTCCACCTCTTTAACCGCAACCGGCAGTGTGATTGGCAGGTCATCAGTTATTTTGGAAGGGGAAACAGGTGCTGGTGTAGAGCTCTCTCAGACATCGAGAACACCACCTCTGGATGAAGGCAACATCATGTCTCCGCCTGCACTTTCCTCACAGACTAGCAGTTTTCCAGGGACACCCTACTCACCCCCGTCTCCGCACAGCAGCCAGCCCTCGGTCCCTCAGATGTGGACAAATAAATGACCATTTCCTCCTAGCCATGACAAAGCTAAGAGGTTAACTTTCATTCTCTGCAAGCTGTTTGCTACAGAAATGTTGCCTTTCCGCCTGGTGGACACAGAGGATTTTCGAGACCTTATGTCCGTCGCTGTGCCCCAGTACCAGATGCCCAGTTGCCACTACTTCTCCAAGAAAGGTGTGCCTGCGCTACACCAGCATGTCGCACACAACATCACAGCTTCCTTGAGAACCT
Source organism: Anomaloglossus baeobatrachus (assembly GCF_048569485.1). Taxonomy (NCBI): domain Eukaryota; kingdom Metazoa; phylum Chordata; class Amphibia; order Anura; family Aromobatidae; genus Anomaloglossus; species Anomaloglossus baeobatrachus. Next base: position 348,510,301 of record NC_134358.1, read on the forward strand.
CTGTGTGTGACAGGGTGCATTTCACCACAGATACTTGGACCAGTAAGCATGGACAGGGGCTGACTGGGCACTGGGTAACTATGGTGAGAGATGGAGAAGGGTCTGCTGTACAAGTATTGCCGTCCCCACGAGTTGTGCGTCAATCCTCTGTATGTCGAAGTTCCTCCACTGCTTCTGCCTCCTCAACCTCGTCTGGGTCCTCCACCTCCGGCCAAAGCCTGTCTGGTCAGGCCACCCGCTTTGTAACTGCACACAAGGAATCCCGCACACCTCCCTACTATGCTGGCAGCAGAGCTCAACGGCATCAGGTGGTCTTTACGTTGAAATGTCTGGGAAATAAGTCACACACCTGAGGAGGTATGGTCAGCTCTGGAGACCGAGTTTAGTAAATGGTTGTCTCCACTCAACCTGCAGCCAGGGAAGGCCTTGTGCGACAATGCTGAAAACCTGGGTGCGGCCCTTCGCCGGGGCAAGGTGACACACATGCCTTGTAAGGCTCATGTGTTGAACCTTGTTGTCCAGCAATTTTTTACCCACCATACCGGCCTAGATGGGCTTCTGTACAGTGCACGGTCACTCTCTGCTCACTTCCGCCATTCACACGGCGCAGCTGAACGACTTGCATTGTTCCAGAAGTCTTTCGGCCTGCCGGTTCACCGCCTGAAATGCGATGTGTCGACACGCTGGAATTCGACTCTCCACATGTTGCAACGACTGTGGCAGCACTGCAAAGCCCTGGTGTAATATCCTATGACGTATAGCCTGGGCCAACGAGATGCAGAGGTTTGGCAGATCACGCTGATGGAGTGGTCTCAGGTAAAGGACCTATGCACCTTTCTGCACAGTTTCAACATGGCGACGAATATGTTTAGCGCTGACAATGCCATTATCAGGATGACAATTAAAGTCATTTACATGCTGGAGCACACTCTAGTATTCGGAGTCAGGTGGTGGGACAAGAGGAAGGGGAGGAAGTACAGGAGGATTCATATGCGGAAGGGATACCAAGATCTACAAGGTCCAGACGTTCAGCATCACCAAGGCGGCAGGCATGGGACGGTGGGGGAGAGGCATTAACAACGGCGCATGGTAGCAGCCAAACTGTTGAGGAAGGTGCAGGAGCCCAGGAAGAAATGGAGGACGAACTGTCGATGGGCATGGAAGACTCAGCAGATGAGGGAGACCTTGGTCAAATTTCGGTTGTTCGAGGTTTGGGGGGACATGTCAAAGGAAGGAAGCACGGTTATCACCTCGCCGCCACAAACACAGCAAGGACTTGGTCCACATGAATGCGCAAGACACATGAGCGCCTTCTTGCTGCACTACCTACAACATGACCCTCGGATTGTCTGAAGTAGAAGTAATGCTGACTACTGGGTTGCCACACTCTTGGATCCCCAGTACAAGTCAAAATTTGGCAAAATAATTCCAGCCATAGAAAGGGACGCATGTATGCAGGGGTATCAGCAGAAGCTGTTATGCAATCTTAGATCTGCTTTTCCACTAAACACCAGTGCTGCACAGAGTGAATCTCTCAGTTGTAACTTGCCAAGCATGGGACTGTCGAGTCATCATCAGTCAAACCAGCAACACCGTATCTGGTGGTAACAGCAATTTTATGGAATCGTTTCATAATTTTTTTAGACCATCCTTTGCAAGGCCATAAGAGACAAGAAGTCTGACACATAGTCAGCGGCTGGAGAGGATGATACAGGAGTATCTCCAAATGAACATCGATGCAATGACTGTGCAACTGGAGCTTTGCTCATTTTAGGCTTCCAATCTTGAAAAATGGCCTGAGCTCGCCACTTATGCCTTAGAGATCTTGTCGTGTCCCGCAGCCAGCGTTGTCTCGGAACGTGTCTTCAGTGCTGCTGGGTGTGTGCTGACAGATAAGCGCACGCGTCTGTCCAGTGACAATGTGGATAGACAAACGTTCATCAAGATGAACAAGACATGGATCAGCAAGGACTTTGCTTCCCCTGTGTCATCCTGGGGGAGAGTAAAGACTGGCGTATTTTTGAATGTGCTTGATGCAAATCAATAGCCACTGAAGGGGTGTGTGTGGCCCAATTTTTGGAAAAAAGGGAGACTCTGCTTGGAGTCCCCTTGCTGTGTTTTACATGATTTTAGAATGGCATGACATGCCTATATCTGAGTCTCCTCCTCTTTTTACTCGTCCAGCTCTTTTGTTTTCGCATGAGTATATGTCCTTGTCACTTTTCCATGTGTTTGTGGTGTCTTTTGAGTTGTCACCTTTTTGGACACCTTAGAAGGTGTTTTCTATGTGTTTGTATGTGTTTGTGTTTGCCAGCCATTGTTTTCAATGGGGTTCGAATTGGTTTGTCGAACGTTCACCGAACTTGCCCGCCGTTCGACGAACCAAACCGAACTTGAACACTAGGGGGGTGGCTCATCTCTAGTCATGGATTTCACATCATAGCTTTTCTGTATGCATGGTGTCGATTCGTATTGAATTGATGATGCCCTACAATTTTTTAATTCACTTTTTTTCTCTATCTTGTTCCATTTTCGAGATAAAAATGCTAACTCAATTTTTTTCCACTGGTGGTTTCATTGCGTAGGGCATGGATACTTTACTATACCTAGACTCCGCTTCTATGCCTATAGCTGCCACCGTTCTCAAGTTAATGGCGGTGGACAGGATATGGGTGAACACACTATATATATAATGATGCAGATGCAGCCAAGAGGCCCATGATCACTCTGGATGAACTGCAGAGTTTTACAGCTGAGGTGGGAGAGTCTGTCCATACGACAACAATCAGTCGTACACTGCACAAATCTGGCCTTTATGGAAGAGTGGCAAGAAGAAAGCCATTTCTCAAAGATATCCATAAAAAGTGTTGTTTAAAGTTTGCCACAAGTCACCTGGGAGACACACCAAACATGTGGAAGAAGGTGCTTTGGTCAGATGAAACCAAAATCAAACTTTTTGGGCACAATGCCAAATGATATGTTTGGCGTTAAAGCAACACAGCTCATCACCCTGAACACACCATCCCCACTGTCAAACATGGTGGTGGGAGCATCATGGTTTGGGACTGCTTTTCTTAAGCAGGGACTGGGAAGATGGTTAAAATTGATGGGAAAATGGATGGAACCAAATACAGGACCATTCTTGAAGAAAACCTGTTGGAGTCTGCAAAAGATCTGAGACTGGGACGGAGATTTGTCTTTCAACAAGACAATGATCCAAAACCTAAAGCAAAATCTACAATGGAATGGTTCACAAATAAACGTATCCAGGTGTTAGAATGGCCAAGTTACAGTCCAGACCTGAATCCAATCGAGAATCTGTGGAAAGAGTTGAAAACTGCTGTTCACAAACACTCTCCATCCAACCTCACTCAGCTGCAGCTGTTTGCAAAGGAAGAATGGGCAAGAATTTCAGTCTCTCGATGTGCAAAACTGATAGACATACCCCAAGCGACTTTTAATTGCAGCAAAAGTTGGCGCTACAAAGTATTAACTTAAAGGGGCCGAATAATATTGCACTCCCCAATTTCCAGTTTATTCTTTTTTGTAAAAATTTAAAATAAGCAATAAATTATGTTCAACTTCACAATTGTGTCCCACTTGTTGATTCTTCACCATAACATTAGATGTTTTTATCTTTATGTTTGAAGCCTTAAATGTGGGAAAAGCTTGAAAAATTCCAAGGGGCCGAATACTTTTGCAAGGCACTGTATTTTGTGAAATGCACCAGTTCCTCCTGCAGCAAAAAACCCTCAAAACAGGATGCTGCCACACCCATGTTTCACAATTGGGATCGTGTTCTTGGGTTTCAAAGCTTCTCCCTTTTCCCTCATAACATAATGATGGTTATTATGGCCAAACAGTTCAAATTTAGTTTTGTCAGACCGCAGGACATGTCTCCAAAAATTAAAGGGAACCTGTCAGCAGAAATTTCGCCCAAAACCTAAAAGATTCCCCCTCTGCAGCTCCAGGGCTGCATTCTAGAAAGGTCCCTGTTATTATTGTGCCCCATGTGAGACCAAAATAAAGACTTTATAAAGTGGTACCTTTTTGTATTCAGATACTGTAAATGTGACACGGGGGCGGGCTTTCTGTCTTTCCGTTATTCTGCCCCCTGGTCCTGTATGCCGCCCCCATTGCTCCTTTCCATAGCTGATGCACCGCCCACTGCTCCAGCCATCCCCGCGCATGCCCAGTGCCAGTCTCACGGGTCTGAGCAGTGTGACAGCTGGTGATTATGGGCGGGGCTGTGATTGTTATCAGCAAGTACCCGCCCATAATCTCGTGAGCGCGCAAACCTCACCAGCGGTCACACTTCTCAGGGTAGTGCTAGACTGTATGGGCTACTTCCAGGGATGACGTCCCTTTTGTCACTTGATAGGGGCGTGTTCAAAATACTATCACGTGACAAAAGGGACGTCATCCCACCGGCCGTCCTCTCAGCTGTGATTGGTTGCGCGCTGACGCGCCTCCCAGCCTGTGACAGTCTAGGCTGCACTCAGAGCGGGCAGTCTTCTCTATAGCTGCTCGCTCTGACATGTAGCAGTGCTGGATGTGTCGTCGTGTGACTTCTCCTGTGGATTACGTCGGAGCTGCAGTGTGTTTGAGCTTAATAAAGTGGTGAAAGAGGGTATGTTTGTATTTTATTCCAATTAAAGGATTTTTCTCTGTTTATTTACTGTCCCAGGTTTGTGTGATGCAAGTATCTGATAGATGCCTGTGCCAGCACACAAAGCTAGGGTTTAGCAGCAGCCGTGTGCCGCTATTAACCCCTGCTATTACCCCCGACTGGCACCGCATCACGCCAGCGGGAAAGCCGGTATCGCACACCGGTATGGTCACATCTATTAGATGCGGCAATACCGGGCGGCTTCGGGCTGAGGATATACCAGCCCCCAGCCGGCGTTATCTTGGCTGGGGATGAATATTAGGGTCGTCGGGGGTTTTTTTTTTTTTACTTTAACCGGAATCACACATGCGAGGGGCTCACGCGAGTCTGCCATGGCAGCAGCCGGCAGCCTCGCACATGTGACTCTGGGCACTATATACACAGCAGAGATACAGCGCGACGGCTGGGGCTGCAGCCGCGCGCTATACCTGTGTTGCCGAGTGTTTACCACCGTGAACTGACCGACAGTGCACTGCTTTCCCCGCCCACTGGCCGTCTTGGCGCCTGTGATTGGTTGCAGTTAGCTGACACGCTGACACTCAGGATGGGGGCGTGTCTAGCTGCAACCAACACGAGCCGGTGGGCGGGGAAAACAATGAATATTGAATTGTCGGCTCCAGAAGGTAACAGCGTGAACCGGAAGAAGTGTGCCGCCATGACTGCGCCTCGGTGAGTATGCCGCGGTCGCTCCTAGCCCCCTCCACAAATGTTTTTAACCTCCGGATTCCGGTCCCATTGACTTATATGGGCACCGGATTCCGGAGCAGATCGGACTTATTTTTAAGTCTGTTAATGATCCGGTGGGCCCGGATTATTGGCATTCCGCTCAACTTTACTTGTGTATAATTATTTTTACAGATGAATGATGCACCTTCAGGTATCTGCAAATTGCACCCACGGATGAATAAGACTTGTGCAAGTCCACAATTCTCTTCCTGAAATCTTGGCTGATTTCTTTTGACTTTCCCATGATGCCACACAAAGAAGCAGTGTGTTTCAGATGTGCATTAAAATACATCCACAGCTGTGTCTCTAATTAACTCATGTTGCCAGTAAACTTATCAGAAGCTTCCAAAGACATGACATCATCATATGGGCAGACCCATATTTTTTAAAGACATAGTACTCTTAGTGTATGTAAATGTTAGACTTTGCAGAAAGTAATAAAAATACCTTAAAACATTCTCTCTCTCTCTCTCTCTCATTATTCTGGCATTTGGCAAATATAAATAATTTTGCTAATCTACTTGACCTAAAGGTGGAAAGGTTTATTCTGATTTCATGTGAGATAGTGAGAAAAACATGCATATCTGTCTTTTTAGAGGGTGTATGTAAAGTTCTAGTTTCAACTGTATTTACAGTATCACAAAAGTGAGGACAACCCCTCACATTTTTGTAAATTGTTTTATAGCTTTTGATGTGACAACATATGACATTTTGATACAATGTAAAACAGTCAGTGTCCAGCTTGTATAACAGTGTAAATTTGGTGTGCCCTCTAAATAATTCAGCCATTAATGTGAAAACTACTGGCAGCAAAACTGAGTAGAATTGTGCCAAATTAGTAATTTTCCCTCCCCAGTGTCATATGACCCATTAGTGTTACAAGGTCTCAGCTATGAATAGGGAACAGGTATGTTAAATTTGGTGTTATCGGCCACACTCTGTCACATTGGTCACTGTAAGTTCAACATGGCACTTCATGGTAAAGAATTTTCTGAGGATATGAAAAAAATGCTGTTTGATGTAAATATGGTTTGAGCTATAAGAAGATTGCCAACACCCTGAAGCTGAGCTGCAACATGATAGCCAAGATCATACAGCAGTGTAAGTAGACGAGTTCCACTCAGAACAGGCCTCAATATGGTTGGCCAAATAAGTTGAGTGCACATGCTCAGCCTCCTATATAGAGGTTGTCTTTTCACTGTATGAGTGCTGACAGCATTGCTGCGGAGGTTAAAGGGGTGGGGGTCAGCATGTCAGTGCACAGGGCATATGCCATACACTGCACCAAATTGGTTTGCAAGGATGTCATCCCATGCCTTTTTTAAATATGATGTACAAGAAAGGCCGCAAACTGTTTACTGAACACAAGCAAACTAAGCACATGGATTACTGGAAGCATGTCAAGTGGTCTGATGAGACCAAGATAAACTTTTGGTTCAGATGATTTCAAGCATGTTTGGAGGTAACTAGGTGAAGAGTCAAAGACAAATTTCTTCTGCCTACAGTCAAGCAAGGTGGTGGGAGAGTCATGGTTTGGGGTTTCATGAGTGCTGCGAGGAGGTACAGTTCATTAAGAGAACCATGAATGCCAATGTGTAATGTGACATACTGAAGAAGTATAGAAATAAAAAAAGGGCTGAAAAATATTTACACAGTAGATACCGTTATTCAGGCTATATCCTATTAGGCTGTAGGGCACACAACAAGCAAAAATACAGGCAAGTGAAAAATTCTTGTATTTTATATCTTTGTTTATATTTGCAGTGATAAACTTTCACATTAATTATTTTTCTTAGAGGAATCCATGTCAAGGCATACATCAGATACAAATAAACCAGATATCCATTCTTTGGTATATGGGTATTTTCAGCAATGAAATTCATTTTATATGTTAGATTCAATTAAATCATGTATCCACTCTTTTATTGTTTAGATATTTTCAGCAAAGGAATTTAAGGCAATTGATAACAGCGTCAGTGGAATACTGTCCATTTAAATATGCCAATGAAAAGTCCTTTCATTAAAACATTTGTCCCTTTCATGTACATTTATTAAGCACAGTGCACACATGCAGTTTCATTGTACAATAAGCCAATCTGCACATTTGCTGATGTTACCTCCTAAATTCGAGTGCGGTGTGGAAGAACAAAGTTTTTCAGGCTGCCATGAGTTCACTAAACTGACATTTAGGGACCGTAATTACTGCCCATCTGTGGCGACATTTTGGGGAGGTTCCCCTTTGCTGAAAAATACAAGTGCATCTCAATAAATTAAAATATCAAAAATGAATTTATTTCAGTAATTTAATACTAAAAGGGAAAAACATTATTATACAAAGTTATTACAGAGTGTTTGTTTCTGTTAATGTTGTTTATGGCTTACAGCTAATGAAAACCCAAAAGTTGTTATCTCAGAAAATTAGAATTATTACTGTATTTTTCGCTTTATAAGACGCACTTTTGTTCCCCCATATTTTGGGGGAAAGTAGGGGGTGCGTCTTATAATCCGAATATACGGGGGGGGTATATATATGTGTATATACTAGGGTCTAGGGGAGGTGGAGGCAACTCTGGAGTGCTGCTGGGGGCTGGTGAAAGCTGCAGGAGTCAGCGTTAGATCTCCCGCTCCCGCTCATATAATATGCACTGCCGCTGTCCATCACTGTGGTGCTGAAACCGCACCGCGGTGATGGGCTGGGGCAGCGACGCATATTATATCTGCCTGCAGCCCCCTTTGATGGCACATGTCCCCCGTGTTAGATATGGCCCCCATGCTGCTGCCCATAGTAAAATAAAAAACTCTTTATTTCTCCATCCAGCATGTCTCCCCGGTCTCTCTGCTGCCGCTGTGATCAGGCACGCAGAGATGATATCACTCTGCTGTGCCGATCACATGACCGGCACCGAAAACCAGGAAGTGTAGGAGCTCAGCAGCATGGAGACAGACACGATGGAGGACAGCACTGGAGAAGGTAAAGAAAGAGTGTTTTATTTTACTATGGGCAGCGCATGGTTGCCATATCTAACACAGGGGGAGGTGTGCCATCCATTGTGGGCCATATCTAACACAGGGGGTGGTGTGCCATCCATAGGGGGCCATATCTAACACAGGGGGAGGTGTGCCATCCATAGGGGCCATATCTAACACAGGGGGAGGTGTGCCATCCATAGGGGGCCATATCTAACACAGGGGGAGGTGTGCCATCCATAGGGGGCCACATAAAACACAGGGGGAAGTGTGACATCCATAGGGGGCCATATTAAACACAGCAGGAGGTGTGCCATCCATAGGGGGGCCATATCAAACACAGGGGGAGGTGTGCCATCCATAGGGGGCCACATAAAACACAGGGGGAAGTGTGACATCCATAGGGGGCCATATTAAACACAGGGGGAGGTGTGCCATCCATTGGGGGCCATATCTAACACAGGGGGTGGTGTGCCATCCATAGGGGGCCATATCTAACACAGGGGGAGGTGTGCCATCCATAGGGGGCCATATCTAACACAGGGGGAGGTGTGCCATCCATAGGGGGCCATATCTAACACAGGGGGAGGTGTGCCATCCATAGGGGGCCATATCTAACACAGGGGGAGGTGTGCCATCCATAGGGGGCCATATCTAACACAGGGGGAGGTGTGCCATCCATAGGGGGCCACATAAAACACAGGGGGAAGTGTGACATCCATAGGGGGCCATATTAAACACAGCAGGAGGTGTGCCATCCATAGGGGGGCCATATCAAACACAGGGGGAGGTGTGCCATCCATAGGGGGCCACATAAAACACAGGGGGAAGTGTGACATCCATAGGGGGCCATATTAAACACAGGGGGAAGTGTGCCATCCATTGGGGGCCATATCTAACACAGGGGGAGGTGTGCCATCCATAGGGGGCCATATCTAACACAGGGGGAGGTGTGCCATCCATAGGGGGCCATATCTAACACAGGGGGAGGTGTGCCATCCATAGGGGGCCACATAAAACACAGGGGGAAGTGTGACATCCATAGGGGGCCATATTAAACACAGCGGGAGGTGTGCCATCCATAGGGGGGCCATATCAAACACAGGGGGAGGTGTGCCATCCATTGTGGGCCATATCAAACACAGGGGGAGGTGTGCCATCCATAGGGGGCCATATCAAACACAGGCGGAGGTGTGCCATCCATAGGGGACCATATCTAACACAGGCGGAGGTGTGCCATCCATAGGGTGTCATATCTAACACAGGGGGAGGTGTGCCATCCATAGGGGGCCATATCTAACACAGGGGGACGTGTGACATCCATAGGGGGCCATATCTAACACAGGGGAACGTGTGCCATCCATAGGAGACCTGTGACAGCTGTAGGGGATGTGTGCCAGCAATAGGGGACGTGTTGCATCAATAGGAGACATGTGCCAGCAATAGGGGACGTGTGCTATCAATGGGGGACATGTGGCATCACTGGGGGACGTGTGCCAGCACAAGGGGGCTATATTCAATATAAGGGGGCCATATCCAGATTAAGGGGGCTAATTTTAGGATGGGGGGCTATAAGAGACATATACCCTATATTATTTGTTAGATGGACACTGGCGTTATAAGACGGACCCCATTTAACATTAAAAAAAAATTCTCTTTTCCTTCACCAAATTTGGTGGTGCGTCTTATAATCAGGTGCGTCTTAGGCCTGTTTCACACGTCAGTGAAAAACACAGACGTTTTTCACTGGCGTGTAAAACACGCACATGTCCCTGCGTGTGCCGAAAATCACGGCACACGTGGGTTGTCTAAGTGCAATCCGGGCTCCGTTCTCCGTGGCCCGTGATTGCACTTAGAGATTCACTCACCTGCGCCCGCTCCCGCTGTCCATGGTGCTGATCGCTCCCGCGACGCAGCATCCGGCCGGCGGTGACCCCTGCAGCAGCTGCTTCCGGGTCGGCTGTGTTGCGCATCATGAATATGCGCGACAGTAATCACCCGGCTTAGAAGCAGCAGGCTGCACGGGCTACAGAGGACATCGCTGGACGCCGGGTGAGTTAAAATGTTTATTATTTTAAATGCACGTTTTTTTCTGGCACATGTTTCACGGACCACACCACTGCGTGGTCCGTGGAACATCAGTGATGCCAGAAAAAAATGGACATGTCTCCGTGCAGCAATCACGCACACGTGGGTACGCTGCACGGAGACACGTGCAGTGAAAAATCACTGACGTGTGAGCAGACCCATTCATTATAATGGGTCTGCGTATGTCAGTGATTCTGGTACGTTAAAAAAAAAGCACAAACGTACCAGAATCACTGACATGTGAAAGGGGCCTTATAAAGCGAAAAATACGGTACCACAAAACACCTGCAAAGGCTTCCTAAGAATTTAAAATGGCCCCTTCGTCTTTTTCAGTAGGCTACACAATCATGGGAAAGACTGCTGACCTGACAGATGTCCAGAATGCAGTCAATGACACACTCCACAATAAGGGTAAGCCACAAAAGGTCATTGCTAAAGAAGCTGGCTGTTCACAGACTTCTATATCCAAGCATATTAATGGAAAGTTAAATGGAAGGAAAAAAAATGTGGTGGAAAAAGGTGCACAAGCAACCGGGATAACCGCAGCCTAGGTGGGATTCTTAAGAAAAGGCCATTAAAAATTTGGGGAAGATTCACAAGGCGTGGACTGATGCTGTAGTCAGTGCTTCTAGAGCCATCACATACAGATGTATTCAGGACATGGGCTACAACTGTCAGATTCCTTGTGTCAAGCCACTCATGAACAATAGACCATGCCAGAAGCTTTTACCTGGGCCAAGGAGAAAAAGAACTGGACTGTTGCTCAGTGGTCCAGTGTTGTTTTCAAATTAAAGTAAATTTTGCATTTCATTTGGAAATCAAGGTCTCAGAGTCTGGAGGAAGGGTGTAGAGGCCACAATCCAAGCTTCTTGAGGTCTAGTGTGAAGTTTCTTCAATCAGTGATGCATTGGGGAGCCATGTCATCTGCTGGTGTAGGTCCACTGTGTTTTATCAAGACCAAAGTAAGCACAGCCATCTTCCAGGAAATTTTAGAGCACTTCATGCTTCCTTTTGCTGATAAGCTTTTTGGAGATGGAAATTTCATTTTCCAGCAGGACTTGGCACCTGTTCACACTGACAAAAGTACCAATACCTGGTTTATTAATCACAGTATCACTGTGCTTGATTGGCCAGCAAACTTGCCTGACCTAAACCCCATAGAGAAACTATAGCGTATTGTCAAGAGGAAGATGAGACACCAGATCCAACAATGCAGATAAGCTAAAGGCTGCTATGAAATCATCCTGTCACAAAAATGTTAATAAATAATATTTCCTACATGTCTCCTTTACATCAGCACAATTTTTGAAACATATTTTTTTTTTGTTAGGAAGTTACAAGGGTTCATAATTTATCAGCAATTTCTCATTTTTCCAACAAAATTTGCAACTTTCTTTTTTTTAAGGACCACATCACATTTGAAGTGACTTTGAGAGGCCGATGTGACAGAAAGTACCCAAATGTGACATCATTTTAAAAATTGCACTCCTCAAACTGCCCAAATCACATCCAAGAAGTTTATTAACCCTTTAGGTGCTTCACAGGAACTAAAGCAATGTGTAAGGAAGAAATGGGTGACAACGGAAAATGCACTATACATTTGTTGTGCAATTTCTCCTAAATACAATAATTCATATGTGGTGGAAATCTACTGGTTGGACACACAGCAGACCTCAGAAGGAAAGGAACACCATTTGAATTTTTGAAAGCAAAATTAGCTGGAATTATTAGCGGACCTCATGTCACATTTGGAGACCCTCTGTGGTGCCTAAACAGTGGAGCTCCCCACAAGTGACCTCATTTTGGAAACTAGACACTACAAAGAATTTATCTAGATATTTGGTGAGCACCTTAAACCCCCATGTGCTTCACAGAGTTTTCTAATATTGAGCCGTGAAAATGAAAAAAAAAAATGTAACCACAAAAATGTTGCTTTAACCCCAAATTTTTCAAATTCACAAGGATAATAGGAGATATTGGACCAGAAAATTTGTTGTCTAAAGCCTCGTGAGTACGCCAATACCCTATATGTGGTTGAAAACTACTTTTGAGGCAGAGTGAAAAAGGGAAAGAGCACCAAATTGTAGTGCAAATTTTGTTGGTGCTAAGTCACATTGGCAGAAATTCCCCCACAAGTGACCCCTTTTAGGGGTACTTTGCACACTACGACATCGCAAGCCAATGCTAGTGATGTCGAGCGCGACAGTCCCCGCCCCAGTCGCACATGCGATATCTTGTGATAGGTGCCGTAGCGAACATTATCGCTATGGCAGCTTCACACGCACTTACCTGCTTTGCGACGTCGCTCTGGCCGGCGAACCGCCTCCTTCCTAAGGGGGCGGGTTGTGCGGCATCACAGCGACGTCACCCGGCAGGCGGCCAATAGAAGCGGAGGGGCGGAGATGAGAGGGATGTAAACATCCCACCCACCTCCTTCCTTCTCATTGCAGGCGGGATGCTGGTAAGGAGATGTTCCTCGCTCCTGCGGCTTCACACACAGCAATGTGTGTTGCCGCAGGAACGAGGAGCAACATCGTAACATCGGTCCTTTCGAAATTATGGAAACGACCGATGCTACACCGATGATAAGATTTCGATGCTTTTGCGCTAGTTAATCGTATCAAAAACGATTTACACACTCCGATATCGACAGCGACGCCGGATGTGCGTCACTTTCGATTTGACCCAACCGACATCGCAGATGTCGTAGTGTACAAAGTACCCCTTACAAACTGCACCTGTCAATTAATTCATCCAGGGATGCAGTGAGAATTTTGACACCACAGGTGTGTCACAAAATGTTATACTATTGGGCAGTGAAGAAAAAAGTGACATTTTTACCACAAAAATGTTTTAACGCCAGATTTCCAGTTTTCACAAGGGAATAGGTTAAAAAAAGGCCCCAGAATGTGTTACACAATTTTGATTTTTGGAGCACCGATTTTCCTAGAATAGTTTGCAGACTCCATTTGAGAAGTACTAAGTGCCAGAAGAACAGGAACTCCCTCGAGTGACCACATTTTGGAAATTATGCCCCTCTGGGAGTTCATCTACAGGTTTAGTGACAATTTAGTCTCTGGAAAACACCCATGGAATCAAATGCAGAGAATTTGTCAGAATTAAATATCGCAAATAAGCCCTTGTTATGTCCAGTACATTGTAGTACCCAGCTCATGCTTCTTTAGACACTTACACCCCGTAAATTAAGCAGGCTCTTTTCACTACAAACATGTGGAAGCTAACTTTAGTTTAGGCACATTGTGAGACTCAGAAGGGAGGGAGACATTTGGATTTGGGAGCCTTTGTGCTACCAGTAATGTGAAAGCTCCCTATATTTCCATTGACAGAAGATGGAGCTGAGTGTGGACATGTGTTTTTGAGGTTTAAGTTGAATGCAATTTGGTGGTGATTTTGGTACAAAACATTTTCGATCAGTTCCCATTTATCCTGTGCTCTATGCTGAGCACTTACATCAGGGTTTTCATCTACATCTCCAAAATACGCGATTCAGAGGAAACCCCCAATAGATCCATTCACAAATGAGGCAGTGGTGTCTATCTTTTCAAAGGTGAACAAAACTGTTGTTGACCTTTTGTGCACGCATAAAAAGATGAAAACCCAAAACCTCTGCTGCTACCTGGTTAGTGTAGGGTTAAATTTATCATACACATAATTTGCCAAAGGCAACTAGAGGTACCCTAACTGAAAACCATTAAAACAACATTTATTTCATTATTATTATTATTATTATTATTATTATTATTAACTGACCAACACAACCCAATAAGGTGAGCACATTCCCTTATTACTTTTATTCTGTGGTTTTTTTTCTCTCCAGTTTTTTATACATTTAAAATCATAGCAAAAGCGGAGAGCTTATTGTTATTCCAGTCTCATATGAGATGTCATGGCATGGACCTGAGTCTCTTATTATTGTCCCTCTTATTGATCTCTTCCTAATTCAGCTTATTAAAAAATTTTGCTATTAGCATCCCCAACATGTTTCACCATGTCCGGCTTTATCAGGGAGCTGAGACTACAGTAAACTGAAAAAACAAAGCCATCCTTTTCAAAGGTTAGGCGTTACGGTTGCCGAGGGGTGGCAAGTTTCCGGGGCTGGACCCACTGGACAGTGCACCGAACTCCCCCAAAGGTGCAACCAGCAGCGAACCCCTATACAGGGACTGTGTGGTGCACCAACGGAAGGCCTAAATGCATGTCAGCCAGGGACTTGTAGAGATAGTCTCTTATTTTCAGATATTGGAGTATACAGTTGCAGCAGCACGGAGATGGCAGCACAGGATGATGACACAGACGTGGCAACACAGCGGTGAAGGCTTAGATGTGGCGGCACAGTGGTGATGGGTCAAGCATGTCGGCACAAGGGTAGTGGCTCTGATGTGGCGGCACAGCGGTGATGGTTCAGGCATGTCAGCACAGGGGTGGTAGAGAGCAGGCTCTAGGACGAGACAGAGGTTAGATCAGAGTTTTCAAACACGCAGCCCGCGGGCCGCATGCGCCCCCCCCCCCCCCCAGGCTGCTTGTTGCGGCCCGCAGACCCCCTGATGATCACGGCCCTATGCTGGGGATAGGCGCCGGCAGGACTTTATTACAGTTGACTCATTTGCGGTACAACGCAGAGTAGCTGTCTGCACTATATCAAAGGCTGCTGCCCACCGATCAGATGCATGGAAGTGACGTCGCTGTATGATGTCACCTCCTTGCATCTGATTGGTCAGTGGTAGCCATTGATATAGTGCAGACAGCTCCTCTGCGCGGCACCGCAAATGATTCAATTGTAGTAAAGTCCTGCCGACGCTGGCCCTCGGACATAGAGCCGCGATTGTCACCTGCCACAACAAGCAGGTACGTGGTCATGATCAGGACTCGCTGCGTCCTGGACGCGGCGGGTCCTGACCTGCGGGGCCGCTAGTCTCCTACTTAGCAGACCGCGGCTGCCTATTCTTGCGATCAGGGTCCGGAGCACTGCAGTCTCCTCTCTGTGTTCTCCCTAGGGAGGGTGTCAGGTTTCCAGGTTTTCCAGTTCTCTTTTGAATGAGCTTGCCCTCAGTTAACATGGAGTTTAAGGTTCTGTTGCCCTACTTCCTGTCCAGCTGCTTAAAAGGCCGCCTCTCAGCCCAGTCCAGTGCCTGAGTATACTGCTTGCTGTGTGCTCCTGCTTTGCTGCTGCTAATCCTGATTGCTTTTGGATCCTCCTAAAGACTACCGACCGACCGCCTCTGGACCTTACCCGGTTTCTCAAGCTGTGCCCGGATTCCGTCTGCCATCTTCGGTCAGCACTCTGCCTGGTTCTCTCTGGTTCGTAACCACTCTGGACAATCATCCCGTACGGACACTCCTGGACTTTTACCGCTTGCCCCTTGTGTCCCGGCTGCTGCGCATTTAGGCCTTCCGGGGTGATTGCCGGACAGTCCCTGTATAGGGGTTCGCTCTGGTGGTCTCCCTGGGGGAGTCCGGTGCGTGGCCCCGGGAATTCCCTCCGCTCCGTTTCGGGAAGGTATTTTGTGTATTTGTACTGCTGTGTTTGTTCCGTTGTTATCTACCGTGGTTACAGATTATAAAACATCTTGTATCAAAAACTCGTCTCTGCTGATCATTGCCCTACGCTATCGAAATCCTCAGAACATATAATAAGTATTACAGAGGGAATGTGACTCTGCAGCATAAATAAATTCACATGCCGCGGCCTCTGCAAGTCGCACCGCAGGTCAGTTTTCACTACGGGCCACACAAGCACAGTGGGCATGGGACTTTTAGAAATACCGTCCACTCTGTTTGTACTGTACACCACAGTGTTTTGGATGCAACTGAAACACACTGCATTCAAAACGCTGCAAAATCTGATTGTGGGCACACAGGGAACGGAGGAAAGGTGAGGAGAATTTTTTTTTTTTGTTTTATTACTAAAGGATGGCCATAATACCAAAAGGATGAGCAGAGTACTGCAGGACACAATACTGCAGGGCACAAGGATGAGCACAATACTGCAGGACACAATACTACAAGGATGAGCACAGTACTACAGGGCACAATACTACAAGGATGAGCACAATACTACAAGGATGGGTACAATACTACAGGGCACAATAATACAAGGATGGGTGCAATACTGCAGGGGACACTACTACAAGGATGAGCACAATACTACTGGGCACAATACTACAAGGATGGGTACAATACTACTGGGCACAATACTACAAGGATGGGCACAATATTACAAGGATGGGCACAATACTACTGGGCACAATATTACAAGGATGGAAACAATACCACAAGGATGAGCACAATTCTACTTGGCACAATACTACTGGGCACAATATTACAAGGATGAGCACAATACTACAGGGCACAAGGATGGGCACAATACTACAGGGCACAATACCACAAGGATGGGCACAATACCACAAGGATGGGCACAATACTACTGGGCACAATACTACAATGATGGGCACAATGCTACTGGGCACAATACTACAATGATGGGCACAATACTACTGGGCTCAATACTACTGGGCACATTACTACAAGGATGGGCACAATACTACTGGGCACAATATTACAAGGATGGACACAATACTACTGGGCACAATATTACAAGGATGAGCACAATACTAGTGGGCACAATACTAGTGGGCACAATTCTACAGGGCGCAAGGATGGGCACAATACTACAGGGCACAATAACACAAGGATGGGCACAATACCACAAGGATGGGCACAATACTACAAGGATGGACACAATACTACTAGGATGGACACAATACTGCAAGGATGGGCACAATACTACTGGGCACAATACTACAAGCATGGGCACAATACTACTGGGCACAATATTACAAGGATGGACATACCACAAGGATGAGCACAATACTACTGGGTACAATATTACAAGGATGAGCCCAATACTACTGGGCACAATACTACAGGGCACAAGGATAGGCACAATACTACAGGGCACAATTCTACAAGGATGGGCACAATACTACTGGGCACAATACCACAAGGATGAGCACCTTACTACAAGTCACATGGATGGGGGATATTACTGCAGCATGGAGACATTACTACAATGTTAGCTATGATTGCCATATGATGCAGCTAATTTTAAAACAATATATATATATATATAACTTAACTAAACAAAAAAATGCAGATTTGTTCTAATAAACAAGCAAAAAATGTTCAATAAAGTGATCCAAAGATGTATAGAAAAAAAAACAAGGATTCATTAAAAATGTCACTTTGTCCTGCAAAGAATGCGGCCCCTCTCAATTTTTTTTTTCTATATGCGGCCCATACACCCAGCTGGATTTGAGACTTCTAGGTTAGATAGATGAGACTGGTACAAGGACTAGACACAGTAACTTAGTCATAAAGTTTGTCTTAACTCTGTCCAAGTCTTTTCCACAAGTCCGGAGGGGCTTTCAGAATACCTGAAGGACTTCAGAGATGTACTATCGGAGACGAGGGAGAGGTACTACCATCCCACCACCCATACAATTGTGCTATTAACCTTGTTCCGGCTTCCAAATTGCTCAAAGCCCATTTGTATAATCCTTCTGGTCTTGAGCGGGCTGCCATGAAAGAATACATTTGTGACCGTTTGCGTAAAGGGCACATCTGCCCTTCATCCTCCTCCATTGCTGCAGGGTTCTTTTTTTGTTAAAAAAAAAAAAAGATTGTCTCCACACTTGCTTCGATTTCCGAGAATTAAATAAAATTGATATCAAAAATACCTGCCCACTTCAGCTCATCCCTGATCTCTATAATCAACTTAATATCAAAATGATCTCTATAATCAACTTTCAGAGACTAGTTGTTTTTTAAGGCTTGATCTCAGTGGAGCATACAATCTCATCTTTATTCGAGAGGTTGATTAGTGGAAGACAGCATTCTTTACTTCCGAGGGTCTATTTGAAAATTTAGTCATGCACTTCTGGTTAAATAACGCATCGGACGTTTTTCAAAATTTTAAGAATGATGTATTTTCTGATTCTATTGGGCATTTTGTGGTCATCTATTTCGATGATATTCTGATTTTCTCTTGTGATATTGATTCTCATATTGAACATGTTCGTGCTGTATTGTTGAGGTTAAGAGAAAACTATTTGTTAGTCAAAGTTGAAAAATGTATGTTTGGAGTGCAAGAGCTCTCCTTTCTGGGGGTTCATTCTGTCTGCTACAGGGTTCAAGATGGACCCTGGGAAGGTACAGGCTATCGTTAACTGGGTGCAACCTAGTGATCTAAAGGCGCTGTCTTCTATCTTTTATCTCCTGAGTTAGAGACAGAGATCCGCGATGCTCAACTGTCGGATTCATCTTCTATGCCGACCTCTAAATTATTTGTTCCTGTGCATCTTAGGCTGTGTGTTTGCAAGAATTTCACAATTTGGTTTTGAGTGGTTATCCTGGTATCTTGGCCAACCAGAGAGCTATTGCCCGAATCTTGGTGGCCCTCTTGTACTCCAATGTTGTTGGGTTTGTGTCTGCCTGTGCTACCTGTGGGCATGCAAAAATCTGTTGTAACCGGCTGACTGGGGAATTGGTTGCACTGCCAGTTCCTGAAAGACCATAGACCTATTTGTCCATAGATTTCATTATAGACTTAGGCTGGTTTCACACTACGTTTATTTAACATGCGTCAGGAACGTTTTTTTGCTGCAAAAGCGGATCCTGCTTTTACAGCAAAAAACGCATGCAAACGCATCTGTTATTTTGCAGGATCCTGTCACTGGATGTTTAGGGGCGGGCATTGGAGTCATGTGATCGGGAGTGAGGGGAACTAGACTGGGAGCCGGCTTCTGACAGCTGCAGACGCTGGTAACCAAGGTAAACATCGGGCTTGGATACCCGATATTTATCTTGGTTACGAGTGTCTGCAGCTGCTAGGAGCTGGGCTGCCTGCACACGTAACCAACGTAAACATCGGGTAACTAAGAGAAGTGGTTACGCGATATTTACCTTGGTTACGAGTGTCCGCAGCTCTCAGGTGGGAGAGAGAGGGAGGAGAGGAAGGGGGAAAGACAGAGATAGAGAGAGAGGGTGAGGGAGGGAGGAGGAGAGAGAGACAGATCACGCGAGACTGGTTCTGGGCATGCTCAGTACTTTCTGGGCATGCTCAGTACAAAAGCAGGATCCTGTCTATCAGCACGCCAGCGTTCACCTGCGTTTGCGTGCTGTTTAGTCAGGATCCGGTGACTTGCAGTATTTGGACGCAGGTCAAAAACGCTACAAGTAGCGTTTTTGAAACATGTTAAAAAACTGCAAGTCGCTGGATCCTCACTATAACGCACGCAAACGCAGGTGAACGCATGTTAACGCGAGTCCATTGCAAATGCATTGAAATGAAAACGCATTTGCACTGGATCCGCTTTTCCGCTAAAAAAACGTTATGGACGGATGTTAAATAAACGTAGTGTGAAACCAGCCTTACCTGTTTCTAATGGCAAGATGGTCGTTTGGGTAGTAGTTGATCGATTCAGCAAGCAGGCACACTTTATCGCACTTTCAGATCTACCCAATGCTGAAAAGCTGTCCAAATTATTTATTGATCATTTATTGCATAACAACAGACGAAATGGAGGAAAGCTTGACACGCCCAATGGAATAGGTCACCACACATCCATGGAGTGCAACGATATGAAGTCCGCCAGGTGGACTATAACTTGAATAAGAGGAAAAATATCGGCACATCCAACGTAAAATAATTTCTTTCTTTATTTTCACATGGTATTAAAAAAGTCCATCCATATACAGAAGACCCTGACGCGTTTCCGACGCAAAAGAGCGTCCTTAATCATAGGCTAACATTTTTAGTGAGCTCTAGACATTTATAGGAAAAGATCAACAATATAGTTAGAGACAATCAGTAACACATGACTAAAAATCACACACTAAAAACAAAAAGTAAGATTGGACAAAAAGAAGGGGGAAGGGAGTGTGAAACACCATAGTATAGAGTATCTCATATAAAGTACCATTAATAGTATCTCAGCAATGACATAGAGCAAGTCATATTTAATCTCATTGCAATGACCTGTGTGACTGAACACATTGCAAGGAGAGAGAAAAAAAAAAAAAAAGGAAAAAGGGGGATTTTTTTCCTCCTTTCTTTTTATTCAATATATATAATATAAATTGTTTCTCTTTTTATTCAATATATATAATATAAATCGTTTCTATAATTCATACCTCCTGGAAATTTGGTTTTTAATGTAAGGATCCAGTAAGCTTCTCTCAAAGCTAGATTTTTCATCCTGTTACCACCTCTAGTGGATGCATTGACTTTCTCAATAGCAAAAAAAGAGAAGCTATCCAGCCCTCCTCTATGTGTAGTTATAAAGTGTTTGGCAGCTCCTGAGTATGAAGCATTGCCATTATTAATGTTTGCAATGTGTTCAGCCACACGTTTTTTTATTTTGCGAGACGTATATCCAACATAGCGCAATTCACATGTTGCACATTCAATACAATAAATCGCATGATCTGTATCACAATTTATAAAAGATTGTATCGTATGCGTTTTACCAGAAGGAAGTGAAATCACAGTTTTTCTATTTTGAGCATAAGGACATACATTACATCTGGATCCCCCACACCTATAAAAACCTTTCACTTGCAACCAATGCTGTTGTCTGTTTACTGTGGAAAAAAGGCTGGGGGAAAGCATGTTTCCCAAGGATCGACCTCGTCTTGCCACACACATGTAACCATTTTTTAGTACCTTTCCCAGGATGTCATCCTGATTGACAACAGGCAAGTATTTGAGAATTATTGCTTTTATTTGCTGAAAATGAACACTATGTGCTGTAGAGAAAATTAATCTCTGATTTTTATCAGAATGACCCCTGGGAAGTTGGTGATTATTATAAAGTACGTTCTGTCTAGAACGACTACGTACGATATTACATGTGTGATTTAGGGCAGTAGTACAGTAACCTCTCTCTTTTAATCGTTTTTTTATTATTGAACTCTCCCTATCAAAGCTGGCATCACTAGAACATAGGCGTCTTGCCCGCATGAATTCTCCATGTGGTATTGCATTAATTGTGTGATGAGGATGATTGCTTGAAGCAAGGAGTAGAGTATTACCTGAGGTTTCTTTCCTATAAAGACAAGAATTAACTGATTTCGTACAAGGATCACCAGTGAGTGTAATATCCAAAAAAAGAACTTGTGGGCCACCATGACTATAGGTAAAACTCAAATTTAAATCATTTTGGTTCAGAAACTCCAAAAAGTGAGGCACGGCTGCCATGTCGCCCGACCAAACAAAGATCAAGTCGTCGACATAGCGGCCGAACCAAACTATATCAGCGAAAAATGGATTGGTATCAGCAAAGAGAAATAACTCCTCCCACCAAGCCATATATTACATAGCTAAAGTGAGGGAGAATTTCGAGCCCATTGGGGCGCCCTCTACTTGTAAGAACATAGAAGAATCAAACATGAAAAAATTGCTCCTGAGTAGATAATTTGTCACTTCCAAAACATAACTGATAAATTCCTCACTGTAATTACCGTATTTCCTCAAATGGTGACCAATAGCCAGTACCGCTAGTTGGTGGGGTATAACGGAGTATAAATTCACCACATCAAATGTCAAAAATCTATAATGCTGTTGCCAAACAAAATTATCAAAGCATTTCAACACTGCACTGGTGTCCTTTAGAAAGCCAGGGACTCTAAGGGTTAATGGCTGCAAAACACCATCCAGCCATGAACTAATACCCTCATTCAAGGAATCTATCCCTGCAACTATGGGTCGCAGTGGAGGAGGAAAGATGTCTTTGTGTAATTTTGGCAACCCATGAAAAATGGGAGTTACAGGATGATCAGGCAAAAAAACTTTTTTTTATTTAGACTCAAAAAAATTTAGTGCAATACCTTCCTCCACTAACCGCTTTAAGTCCTCTTTGTATTTCACTGAGGGATCGTTAGAAAGGCGTACATATGTTCTAGAATTAGACAAAATAGACATGACTTGTGTGGCATAAAGAATGGAGTCCAAGACAACCACACAGCCTCCCTTGTCACTCTGGCGTATAACAATGTTTTTATTGTGCTGCAATTCATGTAATGCTTTAAATTAATTTTTATCAAAATTTTTGAACCGATTATCTGTAAAGGATTCCTCATGCAACCTCACTAGATCCCTCTCAACTAAGGACTGAAAGAGATCCAGCGATGGAACACGAGCCTCCAAAGGATAATATGTATTATTTTTGTATTGCAAATTACCATCAAAGCACACAAGGGGAGGCTGTGAGCTGCCCTCACTATGCAGGCTTTCCAAGGCGAGCAGTGCAGATTGCTCAGAAAACAACATACGAGATTTTACAATGGAATCAGAAGAATCATCATCAATGACATTAGTTACAGGCGCAGACATAGAATCATTTTCCTCTTTAAAGAAATGTCTCTTAAGCGTAAGGAGACGTGCAAATTTGTTCACGTCTCTAATTGTTTCAAAAAGATTAAACCCTTTAGCAGGGACAAAATTTAACCCTTTAGAGAGAATGTTCATCTGAGTATTTGAGAGAATAGTAGGGGTTAATATGCATACACTAGGCCATTGATGATTTAATATCTCTTCTTCGGACCTCTGGGTGGATTTTTCCTCCTGATGTTTCCTAGAGGATCTTCTACCTCCTCGTCTACCACTCCGTTTTTTGATAGGCGTTTTTTTGGTATGGCTCCCTGATCAGCAGATGAAAAATCTGAGCGATAATCAGTGGAATTCTGATCAGATGAAGAAAACGAAACATGTCTAGCTCTATTGTCAAACTCAGGCCCATTTTGATTGTTTCAAAATAGGTTTATTTTTTTCAGTAAATAATTTTATTAAGTTTAAGGCAAAGTGAACAAAGTATCGCTCATACCACATATAAGATGTAAATGTACATCGGTTAAAGCTAATTCAAACATGTGGATCAGGCAAATAGCACTGTATTGTGAATACTTTTACCAAGATAGGAATGGTAAAATAAGAAAAGAAAACAGAAAAAACAGAGAAAGCAAATCAATTCAGATTATACCGTGTCATGGTAAGACTTCTCAAAACAGTATTATGGAAACTATTTTAGCTATAAAGACTGAGTGAAGATCAGAAAGAGAGAAGAAGGAAGAAAGAAATAGGTATAGGAAAGAGAAGAGGGTATGAGGGGGGGGGGGAATAGATAGATAGGAGTAAGTCGGGCGTCCAGAGAGCTCATACACACAAATATACGAATCTTCATAAAGATTACAAATATCAGTTAAAGGAACCTGGGGGATAAAGGACCACAGTATAGCCCCTTATCTGTGCCAAGACGAATATTCCGGAGTCTCTCGGAAAATGAGCCAGGAAGTCCATGTGCCAGCATGTGCATCCCATTTGTCACTGTCATCTGCCATCAGGGATTCCATACGCTCCAATCTATTTATCTCCTCCAAAAATTCCCTCATAGAGGGGGTGGTAGTTGTCTTCCAATGTCTTGGAATAATCATACGAGCAGCGATGAGAAAAAAACGCAAGATACCTCTTTTGGTCACAGAGAGAGATCCAGGAATTAGGGACAGTAAGGCTATTTGAGGAGTGGGGATTACTCGAATACCCGACAGTTGAAAGTACACTTCAAAAATTGAATCCCAGAATGACCTTATCAAGGAGCAATCCCACCATATATGTTTCATAGTACCAATTTCGACTCCGCATCTCCAGCAGGTATCTGGTACTGTGGGGAAGATCTTATGCAGTACGTCAGGGCATCTGTACCAGCGTGTAAGAATTTTAAAATTTTTCTCCTGTGCACTACAAGAAATGGACATTTTATGAGAGAGTGTAAAGATTTTGAGATGATCTTGTTCCGACAACGTAATCTGGAGCTCTCTTTGCCAGACCTCCAGATACGTTGGGGTCCCTTTATACTGGGCTGTACATAAGAGGTTGTAGATCAATGCGATGGCATGCTGCGGCACGGCTTTTAATGAAATTAGGGTCTCAAAGTGTGTAGGTTTGGATAATAGAGCGTTTCCCGGGAATTTCTTTTTTAGAAATGTGGTCAATTGAGTATATTCCAGCCAGGATAATCTCCTCTCCGGAAATGACTCCTGCAAAGCCCCAAAAGACGCCGTTCCAGATAATTTCCTAGCCACCTGTCCCAGTGTAGCTCCGTCTGCGGAGTCCCAACATAAGAAGGTGGATGTCTTCAACGCAGGGGGAAAGTCTAAATTATTAAAAAGTGGGCTCATACTCCCCGGTCTGTGGGATAAGTTTAATGTCTCCAGATGTCTGTCCCAGAAAAGCATGAGCGCCTGAGTCAGAGGTTGAAACCCCGAGACCGCCGGTCTCTGTTGAAGGGGGGCCCATAGAAGCTGTGCCAAGGGGAACGGGGAGAGATGGGACTCAATGCCCACCCATTGTTTATTGAGATCGTTAAATCTCCAATCTAAGACCCTCGTGAGGAGGACACTCTGGTAATATTTTTCGAAGTCAGGTAAACCAGCGCCTCCCCTGGATTTGGGTCTCACCAGTGTGGCGTATCGAATCCGCGGTCTCCCCGTCCCCCAGACAAATCTGCTACATGCCCTCTGGAGCTGTCTAAAATACTGTTTAGCAACTTTTACCGGGACTGTTTGGAATAAATAAAGGAACCTCGGGAGTATGTCCATCTTGAGGGCATTGATCCGGCCAAACCAGGAAAGTCGGCCCCGGTTATATCTATTAAGATCTGCAAGAGTTCTAGTAAGCAGTGGGGAGTAATTAGCCTTAAACAACTCATCCGGATTGGCCGAAACAAATATCCCAAGATACTTGATAGATTGGGTCTCCCACTTAAATGGGAAGGCGGATTTTAGTCTATTGACTTGTGTGGTAGGAAGAGTAATATTAAGGGCCTCTGTCTTTGAGTAGTTTACTTTGAAGTTAGAAACCATGCCAAAGCGTTGAAATTCCTGGATGAGAACTGGAAAGGCGATTTCCGGGTTTGTTAGATATAGAAGGAGGTCATCAGCGTATAAGGCAAGTTTATAATATTTCTGACCTATATCAAAGCCCTTTTATATCGGGGGAGTTTCGAAGGGATATAGCCAAATGCTCCATGGCTATCACATATAGAAGGGGTGAAAGAGGGCACCCCTGTCTAGTGCCATTAGATATTTGCAGGGGAGAAGATAGAGTATTATTGGCTTGAACTCGTGCCGAGGGCTTATGATACAGGGCAGAGATTCTCTCCAACATAGTTTGACCGATTCCCAGCTGTTTGAGGGATGAGTGTAGGAAGGTCCAGTTAAGACGATCGAATGCCTTCTCGGGATCGATCGATAGAAGGCAGGCTGGAGTACCTTGTCTGTACATGTGGGAGGTCAAAAGTAGAGTTTTAATAGTGTTATCGTGCGCCTCTCTACCCCGGACAAACCCTGTTTGGTCAGTATGGATTGAGGCAGGCAACAGCGGGGACAACCGGTTAGCTATTAGTTTGGCGAAGATCTTGACATCTACCCCTATAAGAGAGAGAGGGCGGTAGTTGGAGCATAGCGATGGGTCCTTCCCAGGCTTGGGAATCACCGTTATGGTAGCCGCAAGAGTTTGCGCGGCAAAGGGGCAAGCTAAGGATATAGCATTAAAGGTCCTGGTCAGGAAGGGCGTCAGTTCCAAGGCGAATTGCTTATAGAAATTAGCCAGGAAGCCATCCGGACCAGGATTCCTACCATTGGCTAGACCCCTAATAACCTCTGTGACCTCCTGTTCGCTAAAAGGGTCATCTAGCATGAGAGAGTCCACATGGTTCCGTTGGGGGAGAGGGGTACCATCGACATACTCGTCCACTTTCGCTTGGAAATTTGTTGGGGACATGTCCGCCACTGGGCCACCTAGGTTGTACAACCTGTCATAATAGTCTCGGAATACATCTGCAATTTCATGAGGTTTATATGCTGAATGGCCAGATGGTGATTTAATGGTGGGGATAAATGTAGAGGGCAGGCGAGGATTAAGAAACCTAGCCAGAGCTCTGCCTGGCTTGTTAGAGAATTCGTACATAAATCTCCTACCTCTGTCTCGGTGACGGGCAGACGCTGCATCCAAGAGGGACCCCAGATCTAGTCTAGCCTTGAGCAAGTCTGTTAAAATCTGAGGGTCATGGGTCCGTTTATGGGCCTGTTCTAGGTGTTGGATGGAAGTCAGTAATCTATCTATTTTGCAAGCTCTATCTCTCTTGAGTCTGGTTCCCTGTTGAATAAAAGTCCCCCGGATCATCCCCTTCAGGGCCTCCCATTGGAGCGGTAAGGGTTGTTGGGTCATTGGCGTGAAATTCGAAGAAGTCCGTGATGGTCTTCCTGATGGCTGACTGACATATCTGATCTTTTAATACGTGTGGGTTCAATGACCATACCCACTCCCCAGGGCGCAAGTCTGTCAAGAGGAAAGAAAGTGACACCGAAGCATGATCGGACCACACCATAGGGTCTATAGTACAGGCCGGGTCATGTGAGAGTAGGTGGTGGATAATGAAAAAAAGGTCTATTCTACTGTACATATCATGGACAGGAGAATAGAAAGTGTAGTCCCGTGTTTTAGGGTGTAGGGTACGCCAGATGTCAATAAGCCTCAAGTCCAGTAATTTACTCCTAAGACCCCGCAGTTTTACTGCAGGAACAGAGGACCTACCATCCAAGAATCAAGGAGCCTTCAGCGAAGTCAGAGAGGGTGTTCAGGTACTTTTGGCAAGTCCTGGCCGGGTCCTGGTTGGGGAGATAGAAATTTGCAATGGTAAATAATTTGGTACAGATCTTAAGTTTGATAAAAATAAATCGCCCCTCTGGGTCGGACTTAACTGCTAAGACCTGGGCTGGGAGAGATTTATGTAGAGCGATGCTAACTCCCTTGGATTTTACAACTGAATTGGTACTATGAAACCAGGAATTATAATACCTATGCCTAAATGTGGGAGTGTGGTCCGTTTTAAAATGAGTCTCCTGAAGCAATAGAATATGGATTCTTTTTTTATGCATGTTATAGAGGATCTTGGATCTCTTCTCTGGTACATTAAATCCTCTAACATTTAACGAGCATAGGTTGAGGTTCGCCATCTTAGAAGCCCTATCTTCTGGGCACCCAAGAGAAGAGTAGGGAGATGGAGAGGGAGAAGAAAGAAACTGAGATTAAAGGAAAGAGAGGAGAGAAAGTAGTAGAATGGAAAAAGAAACCAGAATAATAAAGACTAGTATCAAAACCTGTCTTTACTTAGCCTCCTGAGTCCTAGCTCAGAAGGCAATTAAACTGAGAAAATACTCGTAACTAGTGTTCTAGGAACACACCCTAATGTGGGAGGTGACTGAAAACTATGTCGCCTGAAGGACGGCTGCTACACCACCTAACTAGTTAATACCGAAAAGGGGTAGAAGAAAAGGAAACCACAGATGGTCAGTCACCCGACCAAAATGAAAGTAACATATATAACAGCTAACAGCTCAAGTTCAATATAATTAATCACAGCAACAAGGTGAGGAATGCAGCAAGAGAGATAAACTCCCGTCTCCTGGCTCACAACCCTCATTCCTCCTCCTACTATACTACATGTATAACCCAGTAGTCCCGAGAGTTCAGGTCTCCGCCGATGAGGATCTCGGCGACTTCTGGGATCTTGGTCGCTGAGTACGGTGTTGATCAGGTGGGAAGTGACCACCACGACGGACCATTCTCTGGGGTGGAGGTGTAGTATACGGCCAGTCCAGCAATTTTATCCCAGGGAGATCCAGAGCCGAAAGAAAATCTGGCAGGTCAGCCGGAGACCTCAAGATGATCAGGTTGGGACCTTTCCTGACTTGTAGTTGAAAAGGATAGCCCCAGGAATAAGCAATATTGTTGTTGCGTAGAACCTCCAG
This sequence comes from Anomaloglossus baeobatrachus, assembly GCF_048569485.1. Taxonomy (NCBI): domain Eukaryota; kingdom Metazoa; phylum Chordata; class Amphibia; order Anura; family Aromobatidae; genus Anomaloglossus; species Anomaloglossus baeobatrachus. The sequence continues at coordinate 348,538,637 of NC_134358.1, forward strand.
TTGGGGTCTCAGGGCTCTCCTTTTTGCAAGTGTTGATCGGGAAAGATCCACTAGAAGTTGTATGGGAGTTCCTTTAAAATCCAGGGTACCTTTATCTCTTGCTTTTCTCATAATATTCTCCTTGACCTGGAAGAAGTGTACCCTGCAAATAATGTCCCTTGGCCTCTCTGGGTCCGGGTTTCTAGGCCCCAGTGCCCGGTGTGCTCTGTCCATCTCAATGCGTGTTTCAAGGGGACGTTCCAACAAGGAGTTAAACATCCTCTGCAGTGTAGAGGTCAGATCCTGAGGCCCGACTGACTCCGGCAAACCACGAATGCGCACATTATTTCGCCTGTTGCAGTTTTCAGCATCTTCAATCATGTCAAACAAGAGGTGGATCTGTTGAGCCTGCTGATCTATAAGCTGCTGTTGTGAGCTTTGCTGAGAGTATAAATCCTGGGTGGACGATTCAAGGGCCCGCACGGAGTTAGTTAGTGATGACATATCCTCCTTCAAGGAGCGAATTTCAGTTTTACACACAGCATCCAGGCGGCCAATGTATCCCTCCATATCCATTTTGGTTGGCATAGCATTGATTTGAAGCCTTAAAGCTGACATTTCTGAGCCTTGGTCTTCCCCATAGTGTTGCAAGGGAGTAGCTGTGTTCTCCCCTCCATGGCAGGGGAGGGCGAGCAAGCTCTGCTCCATAGCCTCTCCTGAGCCAGCTGCTGGGGTATTTGAGTGCTGTGGGGCAGGGGACGACCGCAGGGTACCTGGTGAGTTGGAGCAGCCAGGAAGAGAGGCAGGAGATCCTCTGCTCTGTGAAGCCCCAGGGGGAGAAGCGCGCCCTGCAGCCAACTTCCCACTGCTCACCCCTCCCCTATCAGTCACCACAGGCCGGTCTCCGGTGTTTTCCCCAGGAGCCATCCATCCAGGAGCCTGCAATGCCGGGTCAGTCTGCAGCCTCTCACCGGGTTGCTGTGCAGAGCGGGCGGGGGAAGCAGGAGAACGCTCAGGCTGTGACAGCCGGGTCGCAGCAGCACGCGTCCCGGTCACCATTACAGGCCTGGGAGGACGCTGGGCCTCAGTCAGGTATGGCACAATAACTTGCCCCCCACGGCTGGGAGACCCTCTGGCAGGCGTCTGCGACCGGAGACCCGCTTTCCCTCTCATCTGACCCCGGTGCTCGCTCTTGATAGCTGGTGGGTGGTGGTGTTTGCAGCCGTTACTGAGGAGCTCCTACAGTGTGTGTCTTGCCGGCTCCATGTCCAGGCCACGCCCCCCAAAATAGGTTTATTTTTAAAGACATTCTGTGATCTTTTCCAAGTATACACTTTGTTATTACTGTAGTCCCATACATCACGTTTCAATTTTTTCTGTTTTAATTTTTACAATATGATCTTCCAAAGAAGATAAATTGTCAGTCATTTTCTTGTGAGATGAATATATTCCTCTGTTTCTTTTTTATCAGCAATAGATGCAAAAACATCACCAATATCTTTTTGGAGATTATCCAATTTCTTTTCTTCATAAGAACAGATTAAACCCATAAGTTCCAAGGAGCATTTGCTCAAAATATGGTTCCATTTCTCCTGGAATTTATCCGAAAAAAAAAAGTGTGTTATAATCCCACCATGTACGTAACTCTTGTCCAGAGATTTTATCTAGCTGATTAAAGGTGCTTTGAAGATCTGAAGTACCCATTGCAAAATCACTGGGGTCCTTGAACATTTGTGCAATTCTTTCATAGCGCTTATCCATGATATACTAATGGTGTTCGCACAATAGGAATTTAGAATCATAAAAATATTTCATATAAATGTATATATAGAGATGGTGACCAAATAGTAAACAGTCAATGTGCAAGTTATGGGTATTTACCCTTATTCCAGGATCTGCTTCTAGATCCACAAGCGGAGCTTCCCAGGCAGGCAATGGTACAACAACAGACGAAATGGAGGAAAGCTTGACACGCCCAATGGAATAGGTCACCACACATCCATGGAGTGCAACGATATGAAGTCCGCCAGGTGGACTATACCTTGAATAAGAGGAAAAATATCGGCACATCCAACGTAAAATAATTTCTTTCTTTATTTTCACATGTTATTAAAAAAGTCCATCCATATACAGGAGACCCTGACACGTTTCCGACGCAAAAGAGCATCCTTAATCATAGGCTAACATTTTATCATACTTTCAGATCTACCCAATGCTGAAAAGCTGTCCAAATTATTTATTGATCATTTATTGCATAGTGTTCCTCTGAGTATTGTGTCCGATAGAGGAATACAGTTTGTCTCTAAATTTGAGGGCTTTCTGCAAGAAGTTGGGACTTGATTTGGCTTTCTCTTTGGCATACCACCCTGAGACTAATGGACAGACCTAGAGGACAAATCGATCCCTTGAACAAATCCTGCGGTGCTGGTAACCCCTCAGCAGGAGGAGTGGTGCTCGTCTTTACCCCTTGCGGAGTTTGCTTTTAAGTCAAGTCAACCAGTCCACAGGGATGTCGCCCTCCCATCCTCATTTCAGAGAGTTTTCCAGGTTCGACTCTGGATGTCCGGGGAGCAATTCGGTCATTCTACATTTGGGGAATATTTGGAGGCAGGTACAGAGGAATATTAGGGTAGCTCAATGTCGACAAAAATGAAATGCATATAAGAGACATTCCTCGGGTCCAGTATTCCAGGTAGGGAATAAGGTATGGTTATCTGCTAGAAACATCAAGCTTAAGGTCCCTTCTGCTAAATTGGGTTTTAAGGTCCCTATGAAATTGTTGAGGTGGTCAATCCTGTGGCTTTCTGGTTGTAGCTTAATCTGTCCCTGTGGCTTCCCAATGTATTCCATAAGTCCTAGCTCAAGCCTTTTGTCCCTTCAGTGTTGGACTCTCCGTTTCCTCCTCCTGTTCTTGTTGACAGTGAGGAGGAATATGAGGTTCAGCACATTGTTGATTCCCATAAGGTCCGCAACTCTCTCCAATATTTGATTCATTGGAAGGGTTGCAGACCTGAGAACTGATCTTGGATGCGGGTGCACTCTGTGCGAGCCAACCGTTTGATTAGGGTCTTTCATCGGAGGTGTCCTGGGAAACCTGGGGGTCCAGTGACCCCCACTTGAGTAGGGGATACTGTTATAACTTTCTCATGGCTCTGCTCGTGTAGAGCCACTGTATGTGTTTTTTTTTCCTTCTGTCGGTTTCCTCCGGGAATTAGATCATGTGGGAAGAGCCTATTCTTTCCTGCCTCATTCCGGGGGTTACGTTAGTTTTTAGTGGAATAGTTCCTCTCTGAACGCTGCCAGTAATAGTTCCTGCTCTGCAGTGTGCGCTTCCTGGTTTTCGTGAGTTCTGATCTTGTCCTGCTTCCAAGTACCCACTCTTCCCCCTGACCTCTGTTCTGTCCAGTCGTGTCTTACTTCCCTGTCTCTGAACTCTCTCTCCCCCTGGCCTCCGTTCTATCCAGTCTTGTCTGACTTCCCCTGTCTCCGTACCCTTTCTCTGCTGGTAATCCCCTCCATGTTCCCTCCTACATACTTGTCTGCTTGGCTTCTGACCCCAGTGTGTACTCGGTTGTACTGACTACCACTCTGCTTCCCTCTAGCTCTTGACGTGACCTCCTGGCTTTCTAACCTTCTGCTCTCACCCGACTCTGGCTTTGATTGCTCCTCTGTACAGACATGACTTCCCAGCACCGACCTTAGGCTTACTGAACACTATATTGCTTTCCCACATTGGTGCTAGTGAGCTCTAGTGGGCTTGCACTAGACTGCAATCAGAAGCACTCCATCCTCCCGGAGTTCCTTTGCCCCCTAGTGGTAGCATCACACTGATCGTTCCAGACCAGAATGTATGTTCCACGGAGATCTAACTTAGAGAAAATCCTGGAGCCTCGAAGATGATCAAACAATTTGGGAATAAGAGGTAGCGGGTATTTATTTTTCACTGTGATCTTATTCAGCCCTCCGTAGTCTATGCAAGACCACAGTTACCCGTCCTTTTACCTGACAAAGAAGAAACCCACTCCGACAGGAGAAGATGGCTTTTAGATGAAGCCTCTGGCTAGATTCTCCTTTATATACTTGGATATGGCTTGGGTCTCTGCCTGTGACAGGTGGTAGGTACATCCACAAGGGGGAGTCAACCCAGGGAGGTCATTGGGACAGTCGCAGGGTCTATGTGGCGGCAACATCTCAGCCTCCTTCTTATCAAAGACATCGGTGTAGGCCCAGTAGGCAGATAGCAGGCCCAGAAGATTATGAAGGGTGGCTGGTTGGTGAGAGGGACGCACCGAGACCAGACACTTATCGTTTCAGGGTGCTCCCCATCGAAGTATATCTCCAGAGTCCCAGTCCAGTACCAGCTTGTGCGACCGAAGCTACGGTAACCCCAGCAGCAGGGCATGAGCCATTACAGGAAGCACGTGGAAGGCAATCTTTTCACAATGTAAAGATCCCACTCACATCTCAAGGACCTTGGTGAATAATCATATATTGGCTCAGACAGAGGCTTCCCATCCACGGAGAAGATAAGGATGGGATTGGTAAGACAACAGACAGGAATCTGCTGAAGATCCACCATGGCCTGCTGGATTAAGTTCCCGGCAGAGCTAGAGTCCAGGAACGCATGCTGCATAAAGTGGATGGGACCGCAGGATAGGAATACCAGGTCATGGAGAAAAGAAGAGGACTTGGCGTGACCTAGGTGGCCTCTCTGACGGGCCCTAGGCTCAGCAGTTTCCCAGCTTCACTGGACAAACACTCTCACTGCTACTCTCCGAGTCTCCTGACACAGTCTGGGCTCTGCGACATAGTCCACCTCCATAGGTTCATGTGGGGTGGCGGTTCTGTTGGGACAACATAGGACGCTGAAAGGCAGGAGCCAAACGTGAGGTTCTCCTCTCTCGAGTGACCTCTGGCACGGTCCTGGAAGCATAAGTCTATATGGATTGCCAGAGATCAGATTTTCGAGGGTGGAAGGTACATCTCAACCGGCCAGTTCGTCTTTGATTTTTCCAGACAAACCCTCCCAGAAGGCAGCTACCAATGCCTCTTTATTCCTTATGATTTCTGAGGATGATGTGGGACTTGATGGCATACTGTCCCACTGTAAAATTCCCCTGGTAGATTCTCATGAGCGATGAGGCAATAGAGTCATGACATCCCGGCTCATCGAATACCTTGCGGAAGGTAGCAAGGAAGGCAGACAGGTGTTGGACAGTAAGATCGTTCTTCTCCCAGAGAGGGTTCACCCACGCCAGGGCTTGTCCAGTTAGATGCAACATAATGAATGCCACTTTGGAGCAGTCAGTCACCCGTTGCAGGGGTGACAGTTCAAAGTGCAAGGGGCACTGGTTCAGAAACCCACGGCATAATCTTGGGTCTTCTCCATATATTGGTGGAGTGGCTAAGCGTGACCTGGAAATCCATGTTCACTGGCTCTGGAGTAGCAGAGGAAGCTGGATTCTGCAGGGCATACAGACGAGAGTCCACAGACGCCATGTATTCGGACGTGCGTCTCTGCGCTTCATGCTGGCAGGAAAGTTCTCACGGATTTCATGTGTGCTACTAGCTTTGCTTGGTTCTCTCGTTGGCGGGTTAGCTCTTGCTGAATGTCTGCCAGGCAGGTAGGCTTGGTCCCGGCGGAGTTCATGACCTGAGCAAACTGTTACGGTCACCAGGGTTGGCAGGTGTCCGGGGGTGGACCCACTAAACCGTGCATCAGACTCCTCAGAAGGCATAAAAAGCAGTGAACTCCTATATAGGGACTGTGTGGTGCTCCAACGGAAAGCCTAAATGCACAGCAGCAATGGACCTGTAGGGCTAGTCGCTTAATGTCCAATATTGGAGTACACAGTTACAGCAGCACAGAGATGGCGGCACAGAGGTGATGACACAGATGTGGTGACACAACGGTGAAGGCTCAGATGTGTCGGCACAAGGGTAGTGGCTCTAATGTGGCAGCACAGTGGTGATGGCTCAGGCATGTTGGTACAAGGTTAGTGGCTCTGTTGTGGCGACAAGGCGGTGATGGCTCAGGCATGTCGGCACAGGGGTGGTAGAGAGCAGCCTCTAGGATGAGACAGAGGTTAGATGCACGAGACTGGTACAAGAACAAGACACAGTAATATACAGGGACCTGATAACTAGCAACACACTATAGGCAATGTTACTCAGGTGCCTTCTGTCAGGGGAGGTGGACTTAAATACCTTTTAAGGCAACAGGTGACCTCTGGAACAGCTTTAGGGTAATGGGATACCGGCCCTTTAAGAAAGGGGGCATGGCCGGGTGCACACCCTATGTATGCGGCTAGGAAGCAGGAGGAGACTGCGGAAGCCCCTGGAGCAGAGGATGGGACCACCGTAGTCTGGGATCAGAGGTGTGCAGGAATACCACGCTTGGACCAGGCTGGTGAGAGGAGGAACGCCCCTGCCAGGGCCTGAGGGCGGGGACGTATGGGGTTATCACGCTGGGACTGGGCCCGGGCGCTACATTAGGTAATAATGTCGTACTGATGTCATACTTAGGTCATCCAATTGTTCCATCATGTTCTGGATAAATCATATACCGCAATACATAGAAAACCCCTACTATTGGGGAATGCATCATTCACTCACCAAGATAAGAGCTCCATTTAGTTGCGTATACACAGGGGCTGGCTGGCAAATTTTGGCCTAGGGGCAAGCACACAGCAGTGGCCCATGAGCAGCGACCCATCCTTATTGTGCTTACAGTATGAAATTCACCATTGAGGTATGCTCAATATATCAGACACTATACAGAAACATCCTTACCAAATATATGATGCTTATTACACAAAAATGGTACTACAACGAAGCTAATTATATAGGCCACATACACACATTGCGTATTTGGTGAGTTTTTTACCTTGTTTTTTTACCTCAGTATTTGTAAGTCAAAAGCAGGAGTGGGACAATCAAAGGAGAAGTATAATAGAAACACGTGCACCACTTCTGTATTTATTGCCTACTCCTAGTTTTGGCTATACCTACATAGGTAAAAAAAAAAAAAACCTCACCAAATACTCAACGTGTACACATGGCTAAGGAAGCAGTAAAAGAACGAAGCCTAGTACACAGATTTGGCACCAAAATCAAGTTTAAGCTATATATATATATATATATATATATATATATATATATATATATATATATATATATATATATATATATACATATGTAATAATATATTCAGCGTTTTTGCTGTTACTTTTCTCTTCAGCCAAAACCTACTTTCTTGACAGTAAGAATGTCCATTTTCCCGTGTTTTCGTGGCAATTTTTGGGTGTGGATTACATGTGTGCTTTTGCTACAGTATATGTTTGATAAAGGTAGTTTTATTCACCAAAACACTTCAAATACACTGTGGAAAAAAACTATTGCATTTTTTTTATACCTTTTCGTTGCTTTCTATGTGTGAAAAAAAACTGCAAAAAATGCTGCAGGAAGTGATGTGCTGCAGATTTCAAAAATGCTGCAATTCACAAATTCAGTGAAGAAATAAAAAAGATATAGAAGCGTGTGCATGAGATTTCTGAAATCTCATAGCTTTCTAATCTAAAAACAACATGTAATTTGCATTAGAAAGCACAGCAAAAATGTTGCATGTGAACAAAACCTTAGGATGTGTGAACATAACATCTTTTCAGGTGGATTCTGCCTGGAATCCTACTGAAAATGAGCAGTAAAAGAAGTTAGAAGTGACACACTCAGTTTTTGCTGAAGCTACTTTCCATTATTAGGCTATGTGCACACAGTGCGTTTTTCTCGGCGTTTTTGCGCGTTTTTTGGGTGCGTTTTTGGCCTCAAAACTGCATGACTTTGCTTCCCCAGCAAAGTCTGAGTTTTCATTTTTGCTGTCCCCACACAGCGTTTTTTTTCAGCTGTGTTTTTGTGGTGACCACAAAAACGCAGCATGTCAATTATTCCCGCGTTTTTCACTGCGCTTTTCATCCATTGAGTGCAATGGGATGTTGAAAGACGCAATGAGAAACGCAAATAGCTGCGTTTTGGTGCATTTCTAAGACCAAAAACGCAGCTATAAACGCAGGAGGTGGGTAGCAAAGTGACGTGTACAGGAAGAGGATTCCTTCTGTCAGTAAATACAGAAGCGTGAATCCTCCCGGTACAGTCACCGCTGCGTCCACCTCCCGTCCTGTGCATGTATGCTGCCGTGCGGCGCCATGTACAGGCGGGAGATGGAAGCGGCTGCGAAAACAAAAGTTAACAGTAGAAAAAAAAAAAAAAGTTATACTCACCTGTCTGCACCCTCCCGGTGCCATGCCCGCTCCCATCTCCTCCCGGTCCCGCCACTCCGGGTGTGTGCAGTCTCCCCGGGTACGTATGCCTGCAGGATGCAGGACCTGGCGATGGATCACCTGATGCAGTCACCTGACGCATCAGGTGATCGTAAGTCTCGGGCTGACGCCGGCGCCCAGCCGGTATCAGCGGATTCGTCAGGAGACTTCATCCCTGATTACCGGCAGCTGCTGCAGCGATCGGACGGGATCAGACTCCCGCCCCATCGCTGCAGGAGCTGCCGGTAATCAGCACATAAGTGAGTATTATTTTTTTTATTTTTTTTTTGCACCGATGCATCAGCTGATTGTATAATCGGCTTTTATACAATCAGCTGATGTGTGATGGGCTTCAGCCCCTAGAACCTGACACATCATCTGATCGCTTTGCCTTCCAGCAAACCGATCAGATGATATTGGATCCGGATTGGACAGCGCGGGACCCTTGACCCAGGATTACTGCGGAGGGGGGTTTATTTCAATAAAGATGGAGTCACTAATTGTGTTGTGTTTTATTTCTAATAAAAATATTTTTCTGTGTGTTGTGTTTTTTTTTTTATCTTTACTAGAAATTCATGGTGGCCATGTCTAATATTGGCGTGACACCATGAATTTCGGGCTTAGGGCCAGCTATACAGCTAGCCCTAACTCCATTATTACCCAGCTTAGCCACCTGGCTTCAGGGCAGCTGGAAGAGTTGGATACAGCGCCAGAAGATGGCGCTTCTATGAAAGCGCCATTTTCTGGGGTGGCTGCGGGACTGCAATTCACAGCGGGGGTGCCCAGAAAGCATGGGCACCCTGCACTGTGGATTCCAATCCCCAGCTGCCTAGTTGTACCCGGCTGGACTCAAAAATTGGGCGAAGCTCACGTCATTTTTTTTTTTTAAATTATTTCATGAAATTCATGAAATTAAAAAAAAAAAGGGCTTGCCTATATTTTTGGTTCCCAGCCGGGTACAAATAGGCAGCTGGGGGTTGGGGGCAGCCCGTACCTGCCTGCTGTACCCGGCTAGCATACAAAAATATGGCGAAGCCCACGTCATTTTTTTTGTTTGGGGGGGCAAAGAAATCCTGCATACAGTCCTGGAAGGAGGATGCTGAGCCTTGTAGTTCGACAGCTGCTGTCTACTCTCCTGCATACACTATTGGAATGAGGATGCTGAGCCTTGTAGGTCTGCTCCCCCTGACTCTCCCTCAAGCATACAGTCCTGGATGGAGCATGCTGAGCCTTGTAGTTCTGCAGCTGTCTGCTCTTCTGCATACACTAGTGGAGAATGAAGAACACATTGAAGAAGGAAATGACATCAGACCTTTTTTTTTTTGTTCACTGATAAAAAACGCATAAGGACGCAGTGAGCAAAAACGCAGCAAAAAAACGCACCAAATCGCGGCAATCGCGTGCGTTTTTTGCCGCGTTTTTTCCACGCAGGTGCGTTTTTCTGCGTTTTTAGCGGCCAAAAACGCACAAAAACGCAGCGTCAAAAAAACGCAGTGTGGGCACATAGCCTAAGAGTAAAATGAAGAGATAAGATGCAGGCGGATCCCCAGCAGAAAACATGGCAAAGCCACCAGTGAAGCCGATTAAAAATAAAGGTGTAAAGGTCATCACACAAGTACTACACAATTAGGCTATGTGCACACAGTGCGTTTTTCACGGCGTTTTTCGGGTGCGTTTTTGGCATCAAAATTGCATGACTTTGCTTCCCCAGCAAAGTCTGAGTTTTCATTTTTGCTGTCTGCACACAACTTTTTTTTTTAAGCTGCGTTTTTGAGCTTAAAAAAAAATGGACATGTCAATTCTTTCCTGCGTTTTTCTGCGTTTTCCCCCAATGCAATGCATTAGAAAAACGCAGAGACAAAAACTCAGCAAAACGCGGTAAAATGCATGCGTTTTTTGCCACTTTTTTGCCGCGGATGCGTTTTTGTGCGTGTTTAGTGGCCAAAAACGCACAAAAACGCAGCGTCAAAAAAACGCAGCGTGTGCACATAGCCTAACTGGACCTCTGAACACCTTTTTGTGTTTTTGTTTTTTTTTTCCCAAACATACTCACACAAGCATATCACCAAAGTATACAAACTCCACACCAATGGAAAAAGGTCATACAGTCCCTGACAGACGTTCTGTCGCTTATCCATGTTATGTAAATAAAAGCTTATAACCTGTCTTTAAATTCATCCATTGGTTTCAGAAATTACTCTTTTGAAAGCTGAAACCCTCCCAAATTAGGTTTAAGTTATGAAAATAAAGTTGCTGCAAAGCTAAAATATTGATCATTTAATGAACACAGAAAGGTCAGATTTTGGCAAGACAAAAGTTTTGTCGCCCACAGAAAGTAATGTGAAATTCAAACAAATAATTAACTTCTAATACAAAGATATGTTGCATAACATTGGTAAATGAAGTTGTGGTGCTATTAGAGCCATATTTAATATTTTATGTAACTTCCATTAGCTAGAAGGACTGCATCCATGCGGTTTAACAATGATTCATACAATTTATTGGAATAGCAAAGAATGCAGTCTTAAATGCCTTCCAGAGTTCATCTAGATTCTTTGGTTTTGTCTTCCAAGCTTCCTCTTTCATCCTACCCTAAACATGCTTAATGGTGTTCATGTCTGGTTACTGGGCTAGTCAGTCCTTGAGCATCTTGATCTTCTTTGCCAGGAGGAACTTTGTTGTAGAGATGGATGGATGAGATGGAGCACTATCCTGCTGCAGAATTTGACCCCTTTTATGATTGGGAATGTAAGAGGTAGCTAATACTTATTGATATTTTAGGCTATTGATATTGCCTTCCACCTTGCTAATGTTTTGCACACCCCCATACTGAATGTAACCCCAGACCATGATCTTTCCACCACCAAAGTGAACTTTTTCCTGGATCCATACGGGCTCCAGTAGGTCTCCTGCAGTATTTGCGGTAGCTGTGGTGTAATTCAACTGAAGATTCATTAGAGAAATCCACCTTCTGCCACTTTTCCAGCGTCCATCTGTTTATCAGGCTGTGGGACTTGGCAAATGCCACACGGTTTTTTAATTGCCTTTTGTTTACTGCTGGCTTCTGGGCACTGATTCGACCATGAAGGCCATTTCGAGACAGAATCCTAGAAACTGTTCTAGTTGACACAGGGTCTTGAGGTGACCAGGCCTTTTGTAGCTCTGCTGCAGTAGAAGAGGGGCTGGCTTTGGATTTTCTAACCAACAAACGTTCCTCCTGAGCAGTTGTCTTGCGGGGTCTGTTGGACTTGGGCTTGTCAAAAACATCTCCAGTCTCTTCAAATCTTTTTATAATTCGTTTTACTTGATGCTAAGCCACATTAAAGGTACCAGCCACCTCTGGAGTGGATCTGGTCTTCAGCCTCTTGATAATCAAGGCTTTGGTCGCAGGGTGGATTTTTGGCATGTTCTCAGAGGTCAAGTTGCGGTTCAACTGAAGGTCTGGGGTGCTTTGTTTCTTTTTATACACACCCACTAATTAACCGATCATTTAGTGAGCACAGGTGAGGATGTAAACTAGGATTGGATGCATTATATGACAAGGCGACAACTTTTGCCTTGCCAAAATCTGACTTTTCTGTGTTTATTAAATGTTCAATATTTCAGCTTTGCAGCAACTTTATTTTCATAACCTAAAATAAATTTGGGAGGATTTCAGCTTTCAAAAGAGGAGTAATTTTTAAAACCAATGGGTGATTTTAAAGTCAGGTTATAAGCTTTTAGTTACATAACATGGATAAGCGACAGAACTTCTGTCAGGGACTGTATACTCTCACTGTGAGTTATTGCTGCAGACAACTTCACACAGTTCTGGTAACTGGAGCCAATGACTTCCACTGACAGCGCGACCAGATACATGTACCGTATTTTTCGGACTATAAGACGCAACTGACCATAAGGCGCACCCTGGTTTTAGAGAAGGAAAAAAGGAAAATAAAATTTTAAGCAAAAAATGTGGTCATGACACACTGTTATGGGGCGAGGATCTGCTTCTGACACTGTTATGGGGGTAATGTCCCCAAATTCTCTAGTAAGGTACCCCAGCCTGGTAATGATCCTCCTGCCTTGTATATAATCACCATCCTTATATTTTTATATATATATATATATATATATATATATATATATATATATATATATATATATATATAAAAATATAAGGATGGTGATTATATACATATATATACAGTCATATGAAAAAGTTTGGGGACCCCTATTAATGTTAACCTTTTTTCTTCATAACAATTTGGGTTTTTGCAACAGCTATTTCAGTTTCATATATCTAATAACTGATGGACTGAGTAATATTTCTGGATTGAAATGAGGTTTATTGTACTAACAGAAAATGTGCAATCCACATTTAAACAAAATTTGACCGGTGCAAAAGTATGGGCACCCTTATCAATTTCTTGATTTGAACACTCCTAACTACTTTTTACTGACTTACTAAAGCACTAAATTGGTTTTCTTAGCTCATTGAGCTTTGAACTTCATAGGCAGGTGTATCCAATCATGAGAAAAGGTAGTTAAGGTGGCCACTTGCAAGTTATTATTATTATTATTATTATTATTTATTATTATAGCGCCATTTATTCCATGGCGCTTTACAAGTGAAAGAGGGTATACGTACAACAGTCATTAACAGTACAAGACAGACTGGTATAGGAGGAGAGAGGACCCTGCCCGCGAGGGCTCACAGTCTACAGGGAATGGGTGATGGTACAATAGGTGAGGACAGAGCTGGTTGCGCAGTGGTCTACTGGACTGAGTTCTATTGTAGGTTGTAGGCTTGTTGGAGTTGTTCTCCTGTTGTTCTCCTATTTAAATCTCCTATGAAGAGTGGCATCATGGGCTCCTCAAAACAACTCTGAAATGATCTGAAAACAAAGATTATTCAACATAGTTGTTCAGGGGAAGGATACAAAAAGTTGTCTCCGAGATTTAAACTGTCAGTTTCCACTGTGAGAAACATAGTAAGGAAATAGAAGAACACAGGTACAGTTCTTGTTAAGCCCAGAAGTGGCAGACCAAGAAAAATATCAGAAAGGCAGAGAGGAAGAATGGTGAGAACAGTCAAGGACAATCCACAGACCACCTCCAAAGACCTGCAGCATCATCTTGCTGCAGATGGTGTCAATGTGCATCGGTCAACAATACAGCACACGTTGCACAAGGAGAAGCTGTATGGGAGAGTGATGCGAAAGAAGCCATTTCTGCAAGCACGCCACAAACCGAGTCGCCTGAGGTATGCAAAAGCACATTTGGACAAGCCAGTAACATTTTGGAAGAAGGTCCTGTGGACTGATGAAACAAAGATTGAGTTGTTTGGTCATACAAAAAGGCATTATGCATGGAGGCAAAAAAACACGGCATTCCAAGAAAAGCACTTGCTACCCACAGTAAAATTTGGTGGAGGTTCCATCATGCTTTGGGGCTGTGTGGCCAATGCCGACACCGGAAATCTTGTTAAAGTTGAGGGTCGCATGGATTCAACTCAGTATCAGCAGATTCTTGACAATAATGTGCAAGAATCAGTGACGAAATTGAAGTTACGCAGGGGATGGATATTTCAGCAAGACAATGATGCAAAACACCGCTCCAAATCTACTCAGGCATTCATGCAGAGGAACAATTACAATGTTCTGGAATGGCCATCCCAGTCCCCAGACCTGAATATCATTGAACATCTGTGGGATGATTTGAAGCGTGCTGTCCATGCTCGGCGACCATCAAACTTAACTGAACTGGAATTGTTTTGCAAACCGGAATGGTCAAATATACCTTCATCCAGGATCCAGGAACTCTTGAAAAGCTACAGGAAGTGACTAGAGGCTGTTATTTTTGCAAAAGGAGGATCTACAAAATATTAATTTCACTTTTATGTTGAGGTGCCCATACTTTTGCACCGGTCAAACCTTGTTTAAATGCAGATTGCACATTTTCTGTAAGTACAATAAACCTCATTTCAATCCAGAAATATTACTCAGTCCATCAGTTATTAGATATATGAAACTGAAATGGCTGTTGCAAAAACCCAAATTGTTATGAAGAAAAAAAGGTTAACATTAATAGGGGCGCCCAAACTTTTTCATATGACTGTGTATATGTATATATATATATATATATATATATATATATATATATATATATATATATATATATATATAATCTATCCCGTATTTTTTGCTTTACAAGACGCACTTGATTATAAGACGCACCCCCAAATTTGGTGAAGGAAAAGAGATTTTTTTTTTTTAATGTTAAATGGGGTCCATCTTATAATGCCAGTGTCCCTCTAACAAATCATATAGGGTATATGTCCCTCATAGCCCCCCATCCTAAAATTAGCCCCCTTAATCTGGATATGGCCCCCTTATATTGAATATAACCCCCTTGTGATGGCACACGTTCCCCTTTGCTGCCTATGGTCCCCTATGGATTGCATACGTTCCCCTGTGCTGCCTATGGCCCCCTATGGATTGCATACTTTCCCCTGTGCTGCCTATGGTCCCCTATGGATTGCACATGTTCCGCTGTGCTGCCTATAGTCCCCTATGGATTGCACACATTCCACTGTGCTGCCTATGGTCCCCTATGGATTGCACACATTCTCCTGTGTTGCCTATGGTCCCCTATGGATTGCATACATTCCCCTGTGCTGCCTATGGCCCCCTATGGATTGCATACTTTCCCCTGTACTGCCTATGGTCCCCTATGGATTGCACACATTCCCCTGTGCTTCCTATGGTCCCCTATGAATTGCACACGTTCCCCTGTGCTGCCTATGGTCCCCTATGAATTGCACACGTTCCCCTGTGTTGCCTATGGTCCTCTATGGATTGCATACGTTCCCTTGTGCTGTCTATGGTCCCCTATGGATTGCACACGTTCCCCTGTGTTAGATAGCGCCCCCATGCTGCTGCTCATGGCCCCTATAGATCGCACAAGTCCCCCTGTGTTAGATATCGCCCCCATAGTGCTGCCCATGGCCCCTATATAGATCGCACAAGTCCCCGTGTTAGATAGCGCCCCCATAGTGCTGCCCATGGCCCCTATATAGATCGCACAAGTCCCCCTGTTAGATATCGCCCCCATAGTGCTGCCCATGGCCCCTATATAGATCGCACAAGTCACCCTGTGTTAGATATTGCCCCCAGGCTGCTGCCCATAGTAAAATAAAAGACTCTTTCCTTACCTCCTCCAGCGCTGATCTCCCTCCTGTCTCCCTCCGTGCTTCTCTGTTCCTCCACTTCCTGGTTCTCGGCCGGTCATGTGATCGGCACAGCAGACTGAGATCTCTGTGTGCCTGATCACAGTGGAAGCAGGGACACGGGGAGAAACGCTGGAGGAGGTAAGTTTAAAGCTTTTTTTATTTTAGAATGAGCAGCAGCATGGGGTGCCATATCCAACACAGGGGGGCATGTGCGATCACAGGGGGGCGCAGAGACATATAACATGCACCGCTCCCCCAGCCCGTCACTGCGGTGCGATTTCAGCACAACCAGAGATGGACAGCGGCTGTGCATATTATATTAGCTGGAGCAGGAGATCAAACGCAGCGTTCACCTGCCCCCAGCAGCGCCCCCACCTTCCTCTGGAACCTGCAGTGTGAATATATATATATATATATATATATATATATATATATATATATATATATAATATGGAGATAGATATATATAGATAGATAGATAGAGATATATATATATATATATACCCCCATATATTCAGCTTATAAGACGCACCCCCTACTTTCCCCCAAGAAGGGAACAAAAGTGCGTGTTATAAAGTGAAAAATGCGGTATATATAAATATTATATATATATATATATATATATATATATATATAATAGATATATATGTATATCCCTCACCCTGCTATATGTCCCCATCATCCTGCTATATGTCCCCATCATCCTGCTCATATGCGCCCATCATCATGCTCATATACCCCCATCATCATGCTCATATACCCCCATCATCATGCTCATATGCGCCCATCATCATGCTTATATACCCCCATCATCATGCTCATATGTGCCCATCCTGCGGCACACACATAAAAAACCCAAAAAACATTTATATTCACCTTCCTCGCTCCACGCAGCATCGCTCCTACTCCCGTCTGTGCCGGTAGCGCTGTGTGGAGTAGGCCACGCTCCATGCAGCACCGCGATCTCCTTCTGTCTGTGCCGGCGCGGCCGTGTGGACACGTGCGCACAGCGATGACGCCATCGCTGTGAGCCCCGCTAGTCTCCACACAGCGCGGCCGGCAATCAGGAGGAGATCGTGGTGCTGCAGGGGAACGGTGAGTGTACTGATTCACTGCACCCCACGCTGATGATGATGCGTGGGGTGCAGTGAACACAGCCGCACATGATCACTCCAGGCTGTAGTTGCCAGGGGTGATCACGGCTGGCTGTTTACTATGCACGCACCTCCCGCCCATCACCCCGCCCACCTATTAGCGCCAGCTTCAGCGCTGAGAGATGGGCGGGATGATGGGCGTGCATATGTAATGAGCGGGCCCATGTGGTCATGGCCGGCTGCTATAGTTTTGCTTGTGCCCCCGATGACCCGCTCCACAGCAGCACCCTCATTCCCCGCAGCCATTCCCCTACATTCAGACCATAAGACGCACCTCCCACTTCCCCCCAACATTTGGGGCATAAAAAGTGCGTCTTATGGTCCGAAAAATACGGTATGTGTGAAAGTTCAGCTGTTGCAATAAAATCAGACTGTGTTTTTGATACAGAGACCCAGACTGCTGACAGCTGCTGTGAATATACCAGGAGCTGAGCCGGGTCTTGTCGCCTCTTCAACCTCATGTCTGCCCCAGGCCTGTGCTGACATCGTCCTGCCTCCACACAGACTCCTCTCATGCTGCAGGAAGAAGCAGCCAGGCACGCTGGTGAGGTGAAATCAACAGACGCTGCCCGCACAGTGTGTCTTGTGGTCGTGTCTGCTGTGCTGCGATGTGGCCAGTTGGCACTTGCGCATGTTGAAACCCATTGCTGGCATCTAATACAATTGATGCTGAGGCATCAGCCCGGGGAGCAATTTCCCACCTGCCCCCCCGGACCAGCCTGCCCCTGCGAATACAGCCTTAGACCTCCTATGTTATCCCGTATCCAATCTAATCGGAACATACAACCGTGAAACATCCCTGTTACCAATGCCTTACGTGGGTCATATCAGAAAGTGCCATACATAACTAAAATCGCGAGACCACATCAAGCCACGCGAGTACTTAGTCATTACATATCAAATGAATGAAAGCGTGCATGCCCCAGTACTTAGAAAATAATCACAGCAGAAAGCACGCAACTTTGCACATGCTTAAGTACTTATCCATCACTGAGTGAGATGCTCAAGGTGCGCAAGCATCAACACCTAAAATAATAAGCGCATTAGAATGTACTGTATGTTAAGTGAATATTTAACTATCACAGGGAGGATAGACGAGGCACGCATGCGTTAACAGTTAGGTAAATAATCAGCTTAAAAGAGATCTATTGTGACTGTTCAACACTTACCTTAAACCTCAGATCTAGAAGTACCGTATTTTTCGTACTATAAAATGCATTTTTTTCACCCCCAAATGTTGGGGGAAAGTGGGAAGTGCGTCTTATAGTCCGAATATATGTTACGGGGAATGAGGGTGCTGTGGTGGAGCGGGTCATCAGCGGCATGAGCAAGGCTGTACCAGCGCCTACTGTGACCACGTGGGCCTGCTCATTAGCCTCTATTCATATGCACTGCATCCTCTTGGCATGCGTGCATAATTAACAGCCGGCCGGCATGATCATCCCTGGCAACTACAGCCTGGAGTGAGCATGTGTGACTATATTCACTGCCTCCCGCGCATCATCATCAGCGCGGGGGGCAGTGAATAAGTATACTCACCGGCCACTGATCCCTGTAGCATCACGGTGTCCTCCTGTCTGCCGGCCCGCTGATGAGTCTGGAGAGTGGTGCACACAGTCATGATGTCATCGCTGTGTGCACGGCTCCACACAGGTCAGCAACGCTGCTGCTGGCACAGACAGGAAGACGAGCAATGCTGCATGGAGCGAGGAGAGGGGAGTATAAATGTTTATTTTTTTTGTTTGCCACAGGATGCGGGCCATATACCAGGATGGGGGTATATGTGAGCGCCAGGGAGGACTGGTAGGCCCAGGAGGTGGATCCACTGGACCGAGCACCCTACCTGGAGGGCAGGGTACACGGTAGCTGGAGCACTAACGTGGCAGGAACGGGTGCAGGTATCAGGAAGCAAAGACAGGACCAGGTCACTAAGGTCACAGCGTACTTTAAGGCAGTAATAGGAAACAGGAACAAAGACCTGAGCACTTAGCTCACAAGACAAGGCATAGAAACACAAGCGATGATCAGGCTCCACATGGAGAGGCCAGTCTTATATACTCAGCACAGCCTCAGGTCATTTCCTGTTGCAGCAGTGCTGGGGCTATAAGACCAGGTGAGTGGGCGCGGCCCGGTCCTATACAGAACATTAGTCAGAATCAGACTCCTGAGACCAGGAACAGGACTCTGGGGAGCATGAGCGGGAATGGCAGGCGTGACCGGTGGACGCATGGACTGGACCAGTGAGGAAGGAGCGGTGGTGCGACGCAGGTGTGACTGGCTCAGTGGTTACAGAGCGGCGCCTGGATGGTGAGACCGGCTTAGTAGGTAAGGAGCGCTGCTGGGACACCGGGAGCGTGACAGTACCCCCCCTTGAAGCCCCCCTCTCCTCCGCCGAGACATGAAGGCACACCGAAGAGGGGCAGCAACGTACTTCCGGGACAACCAGGACCGGGCCTCAGGACCGCAATCCACCCAATCGACCAGGAAGGACTGCTTACCCCGGACCGTTTTCATGGCCACTATGTCCCGTATCGGGGAACCCATGTCAGCGGCAAGGGAGGCAACGGAAAGGGAAGGACAGTCAGAAGCAGGACTGGAATCTTGGACGACCGGATCGGGCGTCTCGGACCGGGTATCAGACAATGTCTCATCCTGGGCAGCCGGTGGAGTCAAAGTCTCATCTCCAGAAGATGGTGGAATTAAGGCCTCAGAGACTGGGGATGATGGAACGACACTGGATAGCGTCGTCACTTCTTCAGGATCCTGCAGCTTGACTGAGTCAAGTGCCAGGGGCTGAGGAACAGGCTGCAAGCAGGTTTCATGGCACAAGGGACTCCAGCGGGTAATCGCGCCAGAGCGCCAACTAATAACAGGGTCATGGAGTTTCAACCAGGGCAGGCCCAACAGGAGCTCAGGAGCCATCCTCAGGATCACAAAGAAGGCGATGGTCTCTGTATGCGAAGTGCCAACCTGGAGGTTCACGGGCTCGGTGGTATACCGGACAGGTTCGTAGAGCGGTTTGCCGTCCACTGAGGCGAACCAGAGAGGCTTCTTCAATGGGGTGACAGGGACCTGGTATTTGTCTACTGTGGCCTGGTGAATAAAGTTGCCTGCTGCCCCGGAATAGATGTGGGCCTCAGCTGAAAACCGGGTCCCCTCTGTCGTCACCCGGACAGTCTGTTTAACTAGAACCAAAGGGATTTCGGTGGCAAGGGTGGCGGTTCCCACCATCCCTTGGACCTGGGGTCTACCAGGTTTCTTAGGGCATGTTCGAAGCATATGTGAACCGTCTCCACAATAGAAGCACAGGCCCCGGGCGAGCCGTTCTGCACGGCGTTGCTTGGCTTGGGTCAGACGGTCCACTTGCATGGGTTCTGGCGATAAGTCACGGAAAGGCAGGGACGAGGGAGCGGCAGACCTCTGTGGGGGCAAGATGTGGCAAGGTGGTCGCTTCTCCCGGACTATCTCTTTGGTACGCTCCTGAAAACGGAGGTCAATCCGAGTGGCCAGGGAAATCAAAGCGTCCAAGGTTCGTGGAACGTCACGGCCGGCTAGTTCGTCTTTGATGCGGCCAGAGAGACCTTCCCAAAAGGCCGCCGTCAAGGCCTCATTGTTCCAGCCCAGCTCAGAGGCGAGCGTGCGGAACTGGATGGCGTATTGGCCGACGGTCAGGGTCCCTTGGCGTAGCCGGAGAAGCGAAGAGGTCACTGCGGTAGTTCGTCCGGGCTCATCGAAGGTACTTCGAAAAGCTTGCAGGAACTCCTGGATGTCAGTGATCATCGGGTCCTCATTTTCCCACAGGGGGTTAATCCAGGCCAGGGCTTCGCCTTCCAGGTGTGACATCAGGAACGCCACCTTGGCCTGGTCTGAGGCAAACAAGTGCGGGAGCAACTGGAAGTGCAGGGAGCACTGGTTCAGGAAACCGCGGCAGGACTTGGGATCCCCTGCATAGTGAGGCGGAGCAGCGAGGTGAAGTTGCGAGGCCGTGGAGGAAACTGGTTCGGACCTGGAGACTGGTTGCTGCGTGGACGAGGCGGCGGTCTGCAGCGTATGCAACCGGTGGTCCACTTAGCTCACAAGACAAGGCATAGAAACACAAGCGATGATCAGGCCCCGCCCACATGGAGAGGCCAGTCTTATATACTCAGCACAGCCTCAGGTCATTTCCTGTTGCAGCAGTGCTGGGGCTATAAGACCAGGTGAGTGGGCGCGGCCCGGTCCTATACAGAACATTAGTCAGAATCAGACTCCTGAGACCAGGAACAGGACTCTGGGGAGCATGAGCGGGAATGGCAGGCGTGACCGGTGGACGCATGGACTGGACCAGTGAGGAAGGAGCGGTGGTGCGACGCAGGTGTGACTGGCTCAGTGGTTACGGAGCGGTGCCTGGATGGTGAGACCGGCTTAGTAGGTAAGGAGCGCTGCTGGGACACCGGGAGCGTGACAGTATATAGCAGGATAGGGGCACATACAGTTAGGTCCAGAAATATTTGGACAGTGACACAATTTTCGCGAGTTGGGCTCTGCATGCCACCACATTGGATTTGAAATGAAACCTCTACAACAGAATTCAAGTGCAGATTGTAACGTTTAATTTGAAGGTTTGAACAAAAATATCTGATAGAAATTGTAGGAATTGTACACATTTCTTTACAAACACTCCACATTTTAGGAGGTCAAAAGTAATTGGACAAATAAACCAAACCCAAACAAATATTTTTATTTTCAATATTTTGTTGCGAATCCTTTGGAGGCAATCACTGCCTTAAGTCTGGAACCCATGGACATCACCAAACGCTGGGTTTCCTCATTCTTAATGCTTTGCCAGGCCTTTACAGCCGCAGCCTTCAGGTCTTGCTTGTTTGTGGGTCTTTCCGTCTTAATTCTGGATTTGAGCAAGTGAAATGCATGCTCAATTGGGTTAAGATCTGGTGATTGACTTGGCCATTGCAGAATGTTCCACTTTTTTGCACTCATGAACTCCTGGGTAGCTTTGGCTGTATGCTTGGGGTCATTGTCCATCTGTACTATGAAGCGCCGTCCGATCAACTTTGCGGCATTTGGCTGAATCTGGGCTGAAAGTATATCCTGGTACACTTCAGAATTCATCTGGCTACTCTTGTCTGCTGTTATGTCATCAATAAACACAAGTGACCCAGTGCCATTGAAAGCCATGCATGCCCATGCCATCACGTTGCCTCCACCATGTTTTACAGAGGATGTGGTGTGCCTTGGATCATGTGCCGTTCCCTTTCTTCTCCAAACTTTTTTCTTCCCATTATTCTGGTACAGGTTGATCTTGGTCTCATCTGTCCATAGAATACTTTTCCAGAACTGAGCTGGCTTCATGAGGTGTTTTTCAGCAAATTTAACTCTGGCCTGTCTATTTTTGGAATTGATGAATGGTTTGCATCTAGATGTGAACCCTTTGTATTTACTTTCATGGAGTCTTCTCTTTACTGTTGACTTAGAGACAGATACACCTACTTCACTGAGAGTGTTCTGGACTTCAGTTGATGTTGTGAACGGGTTATTCTTCACCAAAGAAAGTATGCGGCGATCATCCACCACTGTTGTCATCCGAGGACGCCCAGGCCTTTTTGAGTTCCCAAGCTCACCAGTCAATTCCATTTTTCTCAGAATGCACCTGACTGTTAATTTTGCTACTCCAAGCATGTCTGCTATCTCTCTGATGGATTTTTTCTTTTTTTTCAGCCTCAGGATGTTCTGCTTCACCTCAATTGAGAGTTTCTTAGACCGCATGTTGTCTGGTCACAGCAACAGCTTCCAAATGCAAAACCACACACCTGTAATCAACCCCAGACCTTTTAACTACTTCATTGATTACAGGTTAATGAGGGAGATGCCTTCAGAGTTAATTGCAGCCCTTAGAGTCCCTTGTCCAATTACTTTTGGTCCCTTGAAAAAGAGGAGGCTATGCATTACAGAGCTATGATTCCTAAACCCTTTCTCCGATTTGGATGTGAAAACTCTCATATTGCAGCTGGGAGTGTGCACTTTCAGCCCATATTATATATATAATTGTATTTCTGAACATGTTTTTGTAAACAGCTAAAATAACAAAACTTGTGTCACTGTCCAAATATTTCTGGACCTAACTGTATCTGGATGTGGGCATATACCTGGATGGCGACATATATGGTACCTGGATGAGGGCACATACCAGGATGGTGGACATATATACAAGGATGGGGATCATTTAGAAGACAGGAGGATCATTACCAGGATGGTGTACCTTAGTAGAGAATTTGGGGACATTACCCCCATACCATTGTCAGTAGCAGATACTCTCCCCATAACAGTGTGTCATGACCACATTTTTTGCTTAAAATTTAATTTTTCTACTCTAAAACCAGGGTGCGTCTTATGGTCCGATGTGTCTTATAGTTCGAAAAATATGGTATATGTAGGTTATAAGTATTCACTTATGAATTTAAATTTAAATATATAATGTATAACTAAAACCCATCACAATTAGAACAGTTCCTGTTCTGGAAATTATAGAAGCACTTCCATGATTAGATATTAGAGAATGCTGGCATGTTATATAACCCCAATAAAACTAATTTAGGCATACAGATGTACCCTTTAAGTGCCAAAGACACTGCTATCTCCCAAAGGGGGCAATAAAATATAATGTAAAGTCTTAAATATTCAATTCCATATTATATATAGCAGGTATATTATTATAAAAAAAGCTGTAAAGGTGAATCATTCATTTAAACCAGAGGCAACTCTTGCATTTAGTCCAAATATCCATTTGAATCCCTCCTGTAAAAGTAGT
The DNA here is from genome assembly GCF_048569485.1 of Anomaloglossus baeobatrachus. Lineage (NCBI taxonomy): Eukaryota > Metazoa > Chordata > Amphibia > Anura > Aromobatidae > Anomaloglossus > Anomaloglossus baeobatrachus. Next base: position 348,562,103 of record NC_134358.1, read on the forward strand.
CTGTCCAGATTACCATTCCTTGGGCCCTGAAAAATATATCTACTACCCCAAAACTTTAAATGGATTATCCGGCTTATTTTGACTTTTTTTTTTTATTATTACCCTATTGGGCTACATTGGGGCAGGTAACTAGATAGTGACCACTTACCTGCCCTGCTGTCAGCCCCTCTCCCCCGGCTCAGAGCGGTCATGTGACCGCTCCTGCCGCAATTTTGCTGCTTTCAGTCATTTCATGTCATTGCCCCCCTTCCCTGCACCCTCCCACACATTCCCCCGCACCCCGTACTCTCCCCGCCTACGGTGTCACCGCCAGCACCGGGCCCCCTGCTCAGGAAAGCAGGAGTGCCCGTGCAGTCTGTGTCCCGCTCCAGCCTCGCAGCTGCCTTTATTGCAGGCTTAGCAGCTTCTTCTCACACTGCAGTGCGGGCAGCCGCGGGGATGACGAGCGCTGCTGACAGGAGGTTAGATGAGATCATTACCTGCTGTGACGATCTTCTCTTCACTCCTGTCAGCGCTGTCACTGACTTCTATGCCTGCTGCGTTCTCACGTCACTAGCGGTGACGTCACGGGCGATCCTGCTGGGAACGCGGCGGGCATAGAAGGCAGTGACAGCGCTGACAGGAGTGAAGGGAAGATCGTCACAGCAGGTAATGATCTCATCTAACCTCCTTGCAGCAGCGCTTGTCATCCTCTGCAGTGACCTGGGCTATTGATGTTAGCTCAGGTTACTGCATTACTCTCCCAGCCAAGGGGGAACATTCTGTTCTTCATTGACTGGGACATTGACTATGGTATGGATTGTCATGGGACCCCCTTATTGGATTACGCTGGACCTGGATTTGTTTTTCTTTTCAATAAATTGGTGAAAGAGGGAATGTTTTGGGGAGTGTTTTTTTCAAATAAAACTTTTTTTTTTGTTGCCTTTTTTTTTTATTACTGACTGGGTTTGTGATGTCAGGTATCTGATAGATGCGTGACATCACTAACCCCAGGGGTTGATGCCAGGTGACATTACACATCTGGCATCAACCCCATATATTACCCCGTTTGCCACCGCACCAGGGCACGGGATGAGTTGGGGCGATGCACCAGACTTGGCGCATCTAATGGATGCGCCACTTTTGGGGCAGCTGTGGCCTGCTATTTTTAGGCTGGGGAGTGTCCAATAACAGTGGACCTCCCTAGTCTGAGAATACCAGACCACAGCTGTCCGCTTTACCTTGGCTGGTGATCCAATTTGGGGGGGACCCCATGTTTTTTGTTTTAAATTATTTATTTAATTTAAAATAACAGCGTGGGGTGCCCTCTGTTTTGGATTACCAGCCAAGGTGAAGCTGCCAGCTGTGGTTTGCAGGCTGAAGCCATCTGCTTTACCCTAGCTGGCTACAAAAGTATGGGGACCCCATGTCGTGTTTTTTTCTTATTATTTTTTGGCGAAATACAAGGCTAAGCACCCCTTAGTGCCACATGAAAGTCACTAAAGGGTGCCAGCTTAGAATATGCAGGGGGGTACGACATATATGTCTTTCTCATCTATCTATCTATCTATCTATTATCTATTTATTTATCTATCTATCTTATCTATCTTGTGTGTCTATCTATGATTTTATCTATTTATCCATTAACTATCTACCTACCTATCTATCTATGATTCTATCTATCCCTCTATTCATTCATTCATCCCTCTATCTCTCTGTCTCTATATCTATCTACTCATCTCTATATCTACTCATATATTTATCTTTCTTGCTGCTTCCGTTTTTTGCGGTCCGCAAAAAAACGGACGGCACACGGATGACACACGGATGTATCCGTGAATAAATGGACCGTTTTTTTGCGGACCGCAAAAAAGGGACCGGTCATGTGAATGTAGCCTACATGTGTTCCCTATGGGGGTAGGGGTCGGTACAGAACGATGGTGAGGGGGGGTCGGTACAGAGCACTGTGTGTGTTTGTGTGTGTGGGGGGGGGGAAGGGTTGCAGAGCCTGATGTGGTGTGGGGTGCAGAGCCCAATGTGTGTGTGTGTGTGTGTGTGTGTGTGTGTGTGTGTAGCGCAGAGCCTGATGTGGGGCTGTTATTTCCATTGCTAGAGTGATAACAGGTCAGGTGCTGGGGCAGGATACTGACAGGGAATGTGTGTGCAGAGGGCGGGGCTGTCAGGGGGAGGGGCTGGACACTGAGGCCGGGCGGTGCCAGATCTGACTGGGAGGTTTAGCACAGGAAGTGGTCAGTTTGATGGAGCAAAATGTAAACAATGAGCTGCAGAGAATAAAGGGATAATTCAAGAGGAACAAAAGTTTGAAAACAAAAAATAACAATGTAGGGGTGTTTTATGACAATACCGCACAGATAAACTCAAAATTTTTTGGTAAGCTAATGTCGGACAACTCCTTTAACTTGAGAGAGTTATCTGCATGTATAGTTCTCATATGTACGGATAGAGGTGTTTTGTGTTAATACAACGAACATGTTTAGAGATACGTCTGCAAAATTCCTTTACTGTCTTCCCAACGTAAAGCTTTTGACAGGGACATGTTGCCACATACACCACTCCCTTTGTGTTGCAATCAAAGGTATCTCTGATACATCAGCAGGATTATTGAAGTCAGTCATCTTTGGAATAAATTTACAAAAGGATCACATACGACATAGACCAGATCGACCTTGCTGGATCGGAAAGATACTTTTTTTGTCTCTTGTTGGGATCAAAATGACTAGCCGTAAGTTTGTCTCTCAAATTTTGGCCCCTCCTGTATTTAATTCTAGGGTATTCACCAATTTTATTTTTAATATCAGGCTCAGCTTGTAAAAGTGGTCAATATCTCTGTAAAATTTTGGAGACACCCTTAAGGGGGCTTTACACGCAGTGATATCGCTAGCAATGTCGCTCGTGAAAGCACCCGCTTCGTGCGGCGTCACAGCGACGTCTTACGGCAGGCATCCAATAGAAGCGGAGGGGCGGAGAGCAGCCGCATGAAAGTCACGCCCATCTCGTTGCCGGAGGACGCAGGTATGGTGTTGTACGTCGTTCCCAGGGTGTCACACGTAGCGATATATGCTGCCTCAGGAACGACAAACAACCTGCATCCAGAACCAGCAACGATATTTGGGAAATGGACGACGTGTCAACAATCATCGATTTTGTGAGTATTTTGCATCGTTAGCGGTCGCTTATACGTGTCACACGCAACGACGTCGCTAACATGGCCGCATGTGCGTCACAAATTCCATGACCCTAACGACATCTCGTTAGCGATGTTGTTGCATACATCAAATGTGCAATTTGATCAGTGTGATGAATTCATCATTTGGGCTCTTAATGATGTAATTTAGGATTTGATTGGATACGGGATAGCATAGGAGGGATAAGGCTGTATACGCAACTGATAGGAGCTCTTATCTTGGTGAGTAAATGCTACATTCCCCATTAGTATGTATTTTCTATGTATTGCAGTATATGATTTGTCCTGAATCTGATGGAACAATTGGATGTCCTAAGGATGACATCATTACCTAACCTTTAAAAAGGGTGGCTTTGTTTTTTCGGCTCACTGTACCCTCAGCCCCCTGATGAAGACTGACATGGTGAAACATGTTTCGGAGGCTAATAGCCAAATTTTTTAATTAGCTGAATTGGGGAGTGATCAATAAGAGGTATAATAATAGGAGACTCGGGTCCGTGGCTTGATATCTCATATGAGGCAGGAATAACAATAAGCTCTTCCCTTCTGCTATGATCATAGCCGCACTCATAGAATCTGCAGCACGCGGCTCCCACTGCTCAATTGTCCTTGTATCTGTCAGATGCGAGGACAATTGAAGCAGTGATCCCTGGCGCTGACTTCTGGGTCAGAGCGACGGCTGTCATGTGATCAGGTCAGCTGATCAGACTGCTGACCCGGAAGCCAGCACCGCAGCGCAGAGACAGCAGAGAAACGCTGGTAAGTGCTCCACTGTGGGGCTGAAGAAGACACGGAGGAGGAACATTATGGGGTGAGAGGTGAGTATTTATGAAACAATATGGGGGAGGGAACTATCTGTGGACACACTATGGGGGGAGGACAAAGGGTGGGGAATGGGAACCATCTGGACACACTTTGGGGGACAGAGGGTCGGGAGGGGCAATATCTATATTCACAGTGGGGGGGAACTATCTGGACAAAGTATGGTGGGAAGAGACGATGGGGAGGGGGAAGTATCTTTGGACACAATATGGGGAGAGAAAAGATGAGGTTTCATGCATGGGGACAGAGAGGATGAGGGGTGATGCATGGGGACAGAGGATGAGGAGTGATGCATGGGGACAGAGAGGATGAGGGGTGATGCATGGGGACAGAGAGGAGGAGGGGTGATGCATGGGGACAGAGAGGATGAGGGGTGATGCATGGGGACAGAGAGGATGAGGGGTGATGCATGGGGACAGAGAGGATGAGGGGTGATGCATGGGGACAGAGAGGATGAGGGGTGATGCATGGGGACAAAGAGGATGTGGAGCGAACTGGAAAGAAATTTGTATGAGGAGCAAATGGGCAGGATGGGGAGTGAGGTGGAAAAGTATATGGATACCCAGGAGGTAGTGAGAAGACAGTAAGGGATGAGAAGAATGTGAGGGGCACAAAATAAAGACTGGGTAGTGGAGGGGGGTGGTATGGAGAGGGGGCAGAATGGGGGGACAGTGTGAGGTTATAGCAAGGAGGAGGAGTGTGATGAAGGCACAGTAGAAAGACTGGGCAGTATAATTGGACACAGTGTAAAGGACACTGTAAACAGTAGGCTCAGTTTGGAAAGAGAGGGAATATAGAGGGCATGTACTATAAGAGGGACAGTGTGGGTCATATTTTGTGCAGAAAATACTGTGAGGGGCCATTGTTGCACAGTGGGGCACAGTGTTGGGCAGATATTTTTAAATATAAGTATTATAATCATTCTGCTACTTTTAGGGCATCGTGTCAGGATGTGGTACAGAAGACCGGAGAAGATAGAAATCTGCAGAAACGAGATGTGAATGTGAAAAGTCATCATTGCGTCAGGACAAGATGAAAAATAGAAAGAAATGACTAGAGACAACATCATCTATAAGATACCTGAATGTAAATGTTTATTTGTCATACTGATAATGTCTTATCATTAGGCCTTGGTCCCACTTGGGCATTGCTTCTGATGTGAGCGCAATGGGACCCCCACTGATCAGCTGATTATGGTGCACGTGGCCGGAAATGCTTATTTCTGGATCTGCTCCGTCCTCTGATGGTGTCCGAGGCCGGGTACTGCACATCCACCTCATTGATTGTAACAAGAGACTGCTGCCACTATCAGAAGACGGAGCAGATGCAGAACTGAGCACTTCCGGCCACCTGCCACCACCGACACCTAGAGTAGGGAATTGGCGGGGTTGCCAGGTGCCGGACCCCGACCAGTCAGACATTTGTGACCTATCCTAAGGAAAGGTCATTAATGTTAAAGTAGTGGACAATTTCTTTAATAAAGTCTTGCGCCGTCTGACAAGTTAAGGGTTACTATGTTTTTATTTATGTTATTAGGAGCATTAAAGGGGTTGTCCAAATTTGTGATGAGCCTGCCGTCACTCCATGACTCCTCTGTGACTGCAACCTTCTGAATTCTCTCAGTGTGCACACTGCACGCTGTCAGGATTCTCTGGCGCCGGCGGTGAGAGTGGGAGGTTATGAAGCTACAAGTATGCGACTTACATAGATGTGGTCTTGTGCTAAACAGACATGCTCAATGAAAATGAATTGACTGAGGCTGGATCATCAAATCAGAATGTGGCCACAAGTATACAACTCTCATACTTGTGGTCACATGATCCCCCCCCCGTTCCTCAATCTCGGCCGGCGGCGCCTGACAGCACCCCCCCACTCCTTGCCTCTGAGATGAGTACCAGCAAATATTTTTTTACAAAAAAAGCATTGCATTTACTGTACCTATATCTATTATGTCTAGGATTAAGTATGCGTAAGACGTGTTTTATGTTTTTTCATGGATATCCATACAACCTAGTGTTGTTTTAATCCTTGGAAATAAATGGCATTTTAAGAAACCAGTTGAACGTGTTGCTGTAAAAAATCTTTTTAATGCCTTTGGATATAAACAAACATTAAAACTCTCCATTTTGTTATATCTTATTGAACAATCAGTTCTGGGAGTGTGCTTGTAAACTAAGTTACTCGTCTAGCAAAGCAAAATTTCCCATAGGAAATAATGCAAGCTCAGACCATTCGTTCCACAACTTGTTCAATGTCCCATCCTGGTCCATTATTGTGCCATTACACACATGCACAAACATGAACAAACACGCACGCACACACACATATTATGCTCACCTTACCTTCCTTTCCATCGCCGGCCTCCCGGTTCTTGTAGTTCGCCAGTACAGGATGTGAATCATGTAACCATGGCGACCGATGCCCCGGAGCTTCCGCTCCCAGAGCATTGACGTCAAAGGCATGAGCCGCTTGCCCCTGATTGACCAGCTCGCTGCCTTTGAGTAACGGCTGACAGTGGAAGTTCCTCCATTGTCGCGATGGTTGGCCCGATACACATCCTGTAGCGGCAAACTACAAGAACCATGAGGCTGGCGATGGAACGGAAAGGAATCCACTCTGTCGCATTTACAATCATGTAATTTTGCACAGACACTCCATGTAACTCAGGGAATGTCATAGACTATGTTTCGACGGGAAAACTTAACCCCGCGCTTTACAGTTACTCTCCAACAAACCTGCCTCCATTAAAGTCAATGGAGCTCCAAGCTATAGGTTATTAATAGGAGCTGTGAGTGGTTGCTATAGGATCTTAAGACATTCATAGTATAACAAGCTTATGTGTGACGTAAAAAGATGTCAGTAGAGAAACAGAGAGACAGACCTAGACAGAGTAAGAGGCAGAAAGGGAAAGAGACAGAGAGATAGAGACAGTCAGAGACAGAGGCAGACAGACAGGCAAAGAGACAGACAGATGGACACAGAGCTAGAGAGACACAGACAGATACAACAGATACAGAGAGAGAGACACAGACAGAGACTGATACAGAGACAGACAGAGAGACACAGACAGACAGACAGACAGACAGACATAGAGACAGAGACACACATGGAGACAGACACAGAGCGCAAGAGACAGACATGGAGAGACAGAGACAGATAGAGACAGACACAAACAGACAGAGACTGGGAGAGAGACAAAGAGAAAGCTACTATCCCGGGCAACACCCGGGTACTACAGATAGTGTATGTATATATATATATATATATATATATATGTGCACCATCACTGCAGAACATCGCAGCTGTCAGAACTGCACTGTGAAAACCGATGTGATCAGGCTGCAAGCATAATCACGAACGCTTTCTGTAGTCAGGTGACTCAGATATCGCCATGAAGACCTCTGGTCACCATGACAATGATCGGACCCTCATGATTATATTGCGGGGGTCCCGTTTGGAGGGTAGAGGTGCAATGCGATCCCTCTCCCAATCCTTTAAGTGCTGTGATCTACATTGATCACAGCATTTAGGGAGTTAAACAGCCAGGGTTGATATAGGCACCATCTCTGGCTGTGATGGCCAGGGCTTAGCTGTCGGGTAAGCGGAGTCCACAGTGGCGATCACAAGTGCACAGCGTGATCCCAAGGATGTACCGGTATGCCCTTGGTCGTGAAGTACTCAAGGAATAGAACGTACTGATACGTCCTTGGTCGTGAAGGGGTTAATATGTCAGAGGGGTATTAGAATATATGGTAATGCCATTCAGTTTTACAAACTAGGCTGCAGTATTCCAGATTTTCTTTGTTGTGTTTTCTCATCTGTAAAGGAAATTTGAAATTGTCTACCTTGATGACATTCTCATATATTCATGGGATTGTGGGTCTCAATAAGAATATGTAAGACAATTGTTGCAAATTGTCAGTATGAATAAATGTTAAGCCAGAAAATGTAGGCTGGTAGTTCAAGAACTTCCGATTTTGGATTGCATTATTTCAATTGTAGGTTTTCAGATGGATCCCACCAAATTACAGGGTATTTTGAAATGGGACTGTCTTGAGAACCTCAAAGCCCTGCAACGTTTTTTAGGTTTTGCTAATTATTACTGGAAGTTTATTAAGAATTTTTTAGCAAGACCACTTACATGAATAAGAAGGTTACGGATGTCTCTAAATGGACTCAGGGTGCTTTGCATGTTTTTGACTGTTTTCAAACTGCTTCTTGTCCACATCCATATTGAAACAGCCAGATATGTCTCAACCTTTTACGGTCGAGGTTGATGCATCTTAAGTGGGGATGGGAGCTGTGTTGTCTCAAGGTCTGTCTCTTGGTACACTGCATCCATGCGCCTTTTTTTCTAAGAAATTATCTTCGGCCAAATATAATTATGATATTGGTAATAGGTAATTACCGTATTTTCGCTTTATAAGACGCACCTGATTATAAGACGCACCCCCAAATTTGGTGAAGGAAAAGAGAATTTTTTTTTTTAATGTTAAATGGGGTCCATCTTATAATGCCAGTGTCCCTCTAATAAATCATATAGGGTATATGTCCCTCATAGCCCCCCATTCTAAAATTAGCCTCCTTAATCTGGATATGGCCCCCTTATATTGAATTTAGCCCCCTTGTGAAAGCACACGTTCCCCTGTGCTGCCTATGGCCCCCTATGGATTGCATACATTCCCCTGTGCTGCCTATGGTCCCCTATGAATTGCACACGTCCCCCTGTGCTGCCTATGGTCCCCTATGGATTGCACACGTTCCCCTGTGCTGCCTATGGCCCCCTATGGATTGCATACATTCCCCTGTGCTGCCTATGGCCCCCTATGGATTGCACACATTCCCCTGTGCTGCCTATGGCCCCCTATGGATTGCACACGTTCCCCTGTGCTGCCTATGGCCCCCTATGGATTGCATACATTCTCCTGTGCTGCCTATGGTCCGCTATGGATTGCACACATTCCCCTGTGTCAGATAGCGCCCCCATGCTGCTGCCCATGGCCCCTATAGATCGCACAAGTCCCCCTGTGTTAGATATCGCCCCATAGTGCTGCCCATGGCCCCTATATAGATCGCACAAGTCCCCCTGTGTTAGATATCGCCTCCATAGTGCTGCCCATGGCCCCTATAGATCGCACAAGTCCCCCTGTGTTAGATATCACCCCCAGGCTGCTGCCCATAGTAAAATAAAAGACTTTCCTTACCTCATCCAGCATTTATCCCCCTCCTGTCTCCCTCCGTGCTTCTCTTCCTTACTTCCTGGTTCTCAGTGCGGTCATGTGATCGGCACAGCAGACTGAGATCTCTGCCTGCCTGATCACAGTGGAAGCAGGGACACGGGGAGAAACGCTGGAGGAGGTAAGTAAAGCTTTTTTATTTTAGAATGAGCAGCAGCATGGGGGCCAAATCTAACACAGGGGGGGCATGTGCCATCACAGGGGGGCGCAGGCTCATATAATATGCACCGCTCCCCAGCCCCTCACTGCAGTGCGATTTTAGCACCACCGGAGATGGACAGCGGCTGTGCATATTATATGAGCGGGAGCAGGAGATCAAACACTGCCACCGCAGCGTTCACCTGCTCCCAGCACAGCGCCCCCACCTCCCCTGGACCCTGCAGTGTACATATATATATATATATATATATATATATATATATATATATATATATATATATAATATATATACACCCCCCGTATATTCGGCTTATAAGACGCACCCCCTACTTTCCCCCAAAATTTGGGGGAACAAAAGTGCGTCTTATAAAGCGAAAAATACGGTACTGACAATCAAGTTAGCATTTGAGGAATGGCGACACTTCCTAGAAGGAGCTATTCATCTTGTTACAGTAATTACCGACCATAAGAACCTTTTTACCTTGAGTCGGCAAAGTGTCTTACACCAAGAGAAGCTTGGTGGTCATTATTTTTTTTTTTTTTTTTTTATGAATTTAACTTTTATTAATGTTATCAATAACACAGGAAACACCGTATTGTACAGAGTAAAGCACAATGTCAGAACACAAGCATTGTATCGAGGAATTGTTAGCAGATAAATTCCTAAAATATGGGGAGATACAAAACTCAAGACTGTATAAACAACGATGAGAGCTGTAACCAACTACTGTCGGAGGATCAACATAAAACCTTTTTATACTATATAACAAGGCCACCTTAGAGGAGTGAACAAAACCGGGGCCATAACTCAAGTGTAAGTTGGCAGAATAGAAGATAATGAGTAAAACATGAACAAGAAAGAAAAAGAGAGAAAAGAAAGTCAGAGAAGAAAAAGGTGGTAGGGTTGGGGTCAAAAAGGGTAGGTGAATTTGTCAGGATGGAGTGGTGGGGGTGGGGAGGAGGTTCCAGACACTGACAGTGCAAATTCAACCTGTCTCCAACAGTGAAATGTAATCATCAGATCCCTTAAACTCTGTCCAGTTATACCAGGTTCTAACAAACCGGTCTTGAGAGTTGTGAATTATGGAAGTGAGGTCTTCGAGCAACATCGTCTCGTTTATCCTGGCGAACCACATTGTCATTGTAGGAGGGTTATCTTTTTTCCACAAGAGAGGTATGCAAGCTCTGGCTGCCGTGATTAAGTGTCGTAGTAAGGAATTCTTGTAATTTTTCGTTGAGATGTCACAATGATGTAAAAGGACAAGGGCCGGATCCAGAGCAGTGGTCAAGCTAGTAACTTTATGTATAACCGTTTGTACATTGTCCCAAAACGGGGAAAGGCGCCTACATGACCAGAAAATATACATCAGACTACCATCCTCCTCATCACATCTCCAACAGAGTGGACTCACTTCTGGGAAGATTGAGTGCAGTCTAGTAGGAACTCTGTACCATCTGGTGAGCAACTTGAAACTCGCTTCCTGATCACGGGACGAGATAGAGGATCGATGGGTCAGAGAACATATCTTTTCCCATTGGGCCTCAGAAAACTGGATTTGAAGATCGTCCTCCCATTATGATTGAAATTTGGTTTTAGTGTTCCCAGTGGGTGTGTTAATAAGATTATATGCCATAGAAAGGGTATGTCTAATGGGACCCTTGCTCATACATTTCTTTTCAAAAGGTGTCAAAGAGTTAGAAAAATGGGATCTAGGAGGAAGGGATTTCAAGAAATGTGTCAATTGGTTGGCTTTCCATACATCGAGGGCACGGGGAGTTTGGGAGCTCATAAGTTGGTTCTTTGTTGGCCAGGCGTTTGCACTACCAAAGTGTAGCACTCTGTGATAGCCCTCTCTCATGATTGACCGGAAAATCCAGTCTTCCACCCCAGGCGGAAAAAGCGGATTTCCCAAAACCGGAAACAATGACGACTAGGGGAGTATGTGTGAGCTAATGAATGAATTATCGCAACATGCCAAAGTAGCCCCGATTGTGGGGTGATCTCTCAGATGTTTTACTCTGCTGGAACCCATGCATGGAATGCCCGGTAAATATACATCTGTGAAGTCTTGTTCCACTCCTACCCAGGCTTTCATCTCACCGTTCCTACACCAGTCCAGAATTCTGGAAAGATGAGTAGCTAAGTAATTTGATTTGAAATTAGGAAGTGCGGTCCCTCCAGCTGTCTTGGAGCGGTGCAGGATCTTTCTGCTAATTCGTGGTGGTTTGTCTCCCCAGATGAATTTAGTTTGGATTGATGTTAGGCTTTTAAAGAATGATGAAGGGACCATAAATGGGAGGGCTTGAAGGATATATAATATCCTGGGAAGGATGTTCATTTTAAAAATTGCAATCCTCCCAAACCATGTGAAAGTGTTCTTCCTCCACCTCGAGCAATCACTTTGGACTTCCTGTAATATTTTAGGAAAATTTAGGGAGAAGGTCTGGCGGGTGTCCCTCGGGAGCACAGTGCCTAGGTACTTGATCGAAGAATTCGCCCAGTGAAACTTGTAAGACCTCTTCAATGGTGCCAAGGCAGTGTGAGCTGAATTAATATTTAATGCCTCTGATTTCGCTAGGTTAATTTTAAAATTGGATACTTCCCGAACAATTCAAATTCAGTCATGAGAGCTGGTAGAGTAGATAAGGGGTTGCTGATAAAAAACAATAAATCGTCTGCATAAGCGGCAATTTTGTATGGTGCACCTTTAATCATGGGGCCTTGTATGTTAGTGTTATTTCTGATCTTCCGGAGGAATGGTTCTATCGATAGTATGAAAATCAAAGGGGAGAGTGGGCACCCCTGCCTTGTTCCGTTAAATATAGAAAAATCAGAGGAGAGGAATCCATTCACTTTCACCTTGGCCGACGGTTTTGAATATAAAGCTGAGATCCAGGCGAGCATGTTAGGTCTGAGGCCAATTCAACAGAGTGACTTGAACATAAATGTCCAATTCACCCTGTCGAATGCCTTCTCTGCGTCAGTAGCAAGCAGCATCAGGGGTAGAGATTTCAGCTTTGCTCTGTAAATAAGGTTTAGAGCCTTCGTTGTGTTATTTCTAGCTTCTCTACCACCCACGAAGCCTGCCTGATCAGGGTGAATGAGTGATGGTAAAGAAGGAGCCAATCTGGATGCTATCATTTTCGCAAATAGTTTGATATCTACGTTGAGAAGTGATATCGGCCTGTAATTGGAACATAGGGCAGGGTCTTTACTTATTTTATATATGACCGAAATGTGGGCTCTCAAATAGTCTACTGGCAGTCTCGACCCCCCAGGGATAGAGTTCAGGCACCTGATAAGGTGTGGAGACAGGGACTTCAGAAATAGTCTGTAATAGGGGAGTGTAAGACCATCAGGACCTGGGGCCTTCCCTGGTTTAGTGTTCTTAATTGCCATGGAGAGCTCCTCTTCTGAGAAGGGCTGTTCCATGGCCACTGCCTCGTCACCTGACAACGTTGGCATGCCCGATTCATTAATGTATTTTTGAATTTGGTCTTTAAATTCATCACCTTGTGTCTCCTCCTTACCCTTATCTATTGAGTAAAGAGCCTCGTAATAGTGTTTAAAGGCTTCTGCTATGCCCGAAAGTGTCTGAGTATGTTGCCCTGTCTGATCTACTATATTTTGTACGTACGTATTGGACCGTTGGGCTCTCAGTGCTCTTGCTAGTGCTTTGCCACTTTTATTGCCGTGTTCATAATAGAAGCGACGGCACTTGGTAAATATTGCCTTTGCTTTGTGGATCAGTATAGAACGTAGGGATTCTCGCCTGGCCAACAGGGTTTTTCTCAGGGACTCATCGGGGGATTTTTTGTGAGAGCTCTCCAAGTGATTTATTTCTTTTAGTAAATTATATATCTCCTCTCCACGTTCCCTCTTAACCCGTGCGCCATGTTTGATAAAAATTCCCCTGATCACGCATTTGTGTGCTTCCCAGACTGACCAAGGATCTGTGTCCCCTTTCATATTGGTGGCAAAGAACCAATTTAAAATTTCTTGAATTTCTGTTGTTACGACAGGGTCATCTAAAAGCGACACGTTCAATCTCCAAAGACATTGCTTTGGTCTAAACATCGGCAAGAGTATGGAGATACTGACCAGCGCATGATCGGAAATTATTATGTTATCAATATCAGCGTTACGGAGAAGGGAAACATCTTGGTGTTTAATGAAAAAGTAATCGATCCTCGTGTACGTGTCGTGGGGAGCAGAATAGTATGAGAAATCCCTATCTGATGGGTGCATTAGTCGCCGTGTATCGAGCAATTGGTTGTTACGGATGCAGGAAGTCACGCGCTTTTGAACGGAAGGAGGTGTGGAAGAGATGCATCTGGAGTTATCCAAGGCAGGGTCCAGAATCATATTGAAATCTCCGCCCAGGATCAAAAGGCCCTCCGTTAGAGAGTCCAACAACTCTAATTATGTGTGAAGCGCCCTATCCTGCCCTGTATTTGGGAGGTACAAAGATGCCAGTGTTACCTTTTGGGAAGCAATATGTCCCTTGACCACCAGAAAGCGTCCCTCTCCATCTGTGTGAGATTCAAGGAACTCCCAGGGGATCGCTTTAGAAACTACTATGCTCGAGCCTCTAGATTTCGGATCCGGTGAAGGACTAAGATATGATGCAGTAAACCTGGAATCAGAAAGCTTAAAAGGTTTAGTTAGACAGTAATGAGTTTCCTGAAGGAAGGCAATATCTAACTTCCTTTTATGCAGAAGATTTATGAGGATAGACCGTTTTCCTGGGCTATGCAGCCCCTTTACGTTTAATGAGCCTACCCTCACTTCTGAGTATAGGTTTGATACCATTGTGATACTTGTTTGTAGTAGATGGTGCACGTCTGTGTCAAGATATCTTAGGGGAGGGAGCGGGAAAAGGGGAAATGGGGATGGGAAGAAGAAGGTAAAGTAGTGGAAAAAAGACGAGTAAGGGTGTAGCTTACTAGAGAAGAAAAAAGAAGTGAGAAAGAAGAAGGATTTGAGAAACTAACATTAAATGCTGAGGTACAAATCTCAAGTCTGCTCCAGACAGCAAAGTGTTAGGGAGTCTCAAGGGGATAGAGTAAGAAGTAAAGAAACAAAGACAGTAATACGTTGAGGAGGAAAGAGAAAAGAGTAATGTGTAAGAAAGCTAACGCAGTGTACCCAAGAAAATTCTTAGGCAAGCTCCAAAAAGCGGAGCATTGGGGAATCAGAAGGTTAAAAACAATAAAGATAATTAATACACATGGGGGGGACATGACCGTGGGTGTAACAACCCCCTGAAAGCAAAGAGGAGTGTAAATGTACTGTTGCCAGGTTGAATAACATCGTCCTCCCTGGTGTAACAGGGGAAGGATGATGACCAAGTCTAAAAGGCCATTACAGAGGCCAACAGCTCCTCCCTGCTTATTCTATGCTAAAGCATTAACCTTATCATTGCCATCTAAAGAACAAAATACATATTAAACAGCAAAATAAGTCTCCCATTTGGTCTGTGTATACCATATATGTGGATCCCAAAATGGTTACCACTGAGTCATTTATGGCCCTCCTCTTGCCACCTTCAGGATACATGTGAGAGGGATCCCAAAATGTTTACCACTGGGTCATATATGCCCCTCCTCCTATCGCCTCTCATGGTACACATGGGAGGAGTCAGTATGGGAGACACAAATTAAAGTGCAAAATCTCAAATCAGACTGCGCTTGATGGATAGCGCATCAGGGAGATGTAGAAATTGTATCCTTCTGCGAAGGCTGATGGTAGCGATGTGCTCCTCTTCTTGGCTTCTGCTGAGGTGTACGGAAGCCCTCCAATGACAGCCAGTCTGGAATCGGGACTGGCACCACATTGAGAAGATCAAACAGTGCAGGGAGATCGTCTGGTGTATGAAGGTAGAACATGGTGTCTTCTTTTCGGACGATGAGGTGGAATGGGTGTCCCCACCGGTATGTTGCTCCGGCATCCAATATCTTCGCCAAGAGGGGATGAAGAAGGCGCCTCATGTACAGAGTGCGAGCGGAGACATCTGGAAATATCTTAATAGGAGAGTCATTGAAAACGATCTGGTCAGACTTCCAGACCTCCCGTAGAATGTCTTCTTTGTCTATAAAATAATGGAGTCTACACAAGACGTCTCTCGGCTTGGAAGGATCTAATGGACTTCACCTTGTGACACGATGCACTCTATCAAACTGATAGCAGTCTTCTATAGCTCGACCGGTCACACTTTGGAAAAGTTTCTGCACTTTAGATTGTAAGTTCTCTCTTCCTTCTTCTTCAGGGAGTCCCTTTATCCGAATGTTGTTTCTCCTCCCTCTATTTTCTTGATCATCGAGGAGGAGAGCCATTTCTTGCAATCTTGAGTGCATTGTATCTTGTTTCTCGGAGAGAGCGAGGACTTGAACCGAAATGTCTTTAAGTGAGACTTCAGTCGCTGATGTCCTATTTGTGAGCTCTGCAACCTTTCCCTTAATATTGTCTATAGCCTGCTGATGGGACGTTTCAATTCTTTCGGCAAGATCAGCGAGGTCTTGTTTAGTGGGGAGAGCCTGAATCAAGTCCTTCAGCGCTTGAAAGTCTAAATTAGTCTTCGCATGAGCTGACCTAGTATATGAAGGATCCATATCGTGGGGAAGCAGTATTTTTTGTAAAGAGGAATTAGAGGCGTCTTGTGTGTGGGAATCTGGAGAGGCGTCTTTAGATGTCGATGGCGGAGAATGCTCCGAGTGAGAGGTGGAGGGCAGTCTTTTAGGGGTGTCTTTGTTTTTCCTTAAGGTGCCTTTAGTAACTTGTGTAGAGTTAGGCATTGATGTTTTTGCCTTCAGATGCGAGACAGCCTTTGCTGTAGGCGCCGGTATGAAGTAATGTCCTATTGTTTTGGAGACTTCCCGTGTAATGTGGGGAGAAGAAGGTAGCAAGTCTGCGGTGACAAGCTGGCGTTTCCCTGGCATTCCACTTTAAGATGGCAATGTGTTAAATAGACATCAGGAGGCCGGCATCCCACGTTATCCCCAACCGTGTCTGTGATTACATCATTTTCAGTCAGTGAGGAAGTATAGGGCTCAGGCTATATTAGGAGCCCCCACACGGGGCATTAGTGAGCTTAGTGTAGAATGAAGTGTAATTTCAGCCTTTGACCACCGGAGGGCAGATGATGAAGACAGATAGCAGGAGTATGTGAGCAATAAACAAGATTAATGCCCTTGTCCAACAGTAAAGGAATGTCTCTTATACAGTGGTTAATAATCCACCTGAAACAAGCAGGCTTGTAGGAGAGACCACCAGGCTGACAGTTATTTCAATTTGTGTCCAGGCCCTATGTCTTATATCTGATTGCCAGCTGCAGATATGTGTTTATCGATAAATCTTATCAGACTCCTCAGGCCACTATCAGTGAGGAAACAGTGCTGCTCAAGCTGGAGTGTCAGATTTCCTGCAAAGTCTTAAAGAGGCACTGCAGCTCAGTACCTCTGCAGCAGGTGGGGAATTCCCTTGTTATATAATGGTACAGGAGGACAGAACACACAGCTCCCTGCAGTCACAAAGGGCCCGCTCAGCAATCTCTTTTCTCTCTGCTCCCAACTGTAACAGGCAGCAGCATCTACAGGTAAGGCATCAGAGAGGGGGTAGGGAGAGGCCTGCAATGGCTGATGGCAGCAGACCCCATGGAATGCTGCATGCAGGAGGCATCTAGACACCAGGGGCACCCCCAAGAAGTTCACTCACCCCTCAGTCGTGCTTGCACAGCAGATCTGTTGTAGGTGGGTGGGGGAGAGGGTGGCACAGCAGATGTCCTCAGGGAGATATTGCTTTTCCAGCACGAGGTCCCTGCTTCAGACTCAGTAGTAGGCCGCAGATTAAAGAGGTCTTGCAGGCAGATTCTGGGGCAAGAAGCTGGTTCAAAATCGCTGCTGTCTGGTCTCCTGGGCACTGGGCATCTATTAGAGTAGAGCAGGGTGTGTATTGAAGCACTCCTGTGGGTGGATGGCACAGATTAACTTCTGAGTATGGAGCTCCCTCGTGTGTCTGGTCTCTCCGGCGGCCATCTTTA
Source organism: Anomaloglossus baeobatrachus (assembly GCF_048569485.1). Classification (NCBI taxonomy): domain Eukaryota; kingdom Metazoa; phylum Chordata; class Amphibia; order Anura; family Aromobatidae; genus Anomaloglossus; species Anomaloglossus baeobatrachus. The sequence goes on from NC_134358.1 coordinate 348,579,544, forward strand.
TTCCCCGTCATATTTTTTTTAATGCATTTTAATTTTTTCATTACTTATCACCCTGGTTCTAAAAACATTAAAGCTGATGCTTTGTCCAGGAGTTTTCCTGGGTGTGGGGGAACCCTGAGAGGAATCTGATCACATTCTTCAGAAGGGAGTGGTGGTGTCTGTGCACAGTACTGATGTGGAGTCTGCAATTGGTAAGGCTCAAGGTGATTCATCGTCTTGGGTTCTGGTGAGCAAGCCATTTATTCCCCTGAATCTTCATCTTTTGAGTCTGGGAAAGCATCGTAATTCTGTTCTGGCTGGTCACCCTGGGGTTAAAGATACTCTGGGTCTTGTATTACGTCACTTTTGGTGTCCCAGAATCCAGAGGAATCTATCATCTCATGTGTCTGTGTGTGCCTCTGGCACTCAAAGGCACCTGTGGCACTCAAAGGCATCTCACTCTCATCCTTCGGCTGTTGTCCTTCACACAGCCTTTGAGTGTTCCTAGTCAACCTTGGACAGATATTTCCATGGAATTTACTATGGATTTACCTTCCTCAGTTGGTAATATGTTCATTTTGGTGGTGTGGGATAAGTTTTCTAACATGACAGATTTTATCGCCTTACTTTTGTTACCTAATGCCAAGACCTTAACCCATCTGATTGTACATGAGGTTGTTAAACTCCTTGGAGTCCCTTCTAATATTTTGTCTGATAGAGAAACTCTGTTTATTGCTAACTTTTTGAACGCTTCCTACTCTGAGGTTAAACTAGCTAACTTGTCGGTGTTCCATCCTCAGTCTAATGAGCAAACAGATCGCATGAATCAGAATTTGGAGTGGTATTTGAGATGTTTTGTTTCTGATAAGCAAAAAAGAGTGGTCCCATTCTTTCCTCTCGCTGATCTTGACATCAATAATAGTTGCCACGAATCTTCTGATATATCTCCTTTTTTTGTGTCTATTGTCATCATCCTCAGTTCTGTATATTTCAGGAAGGGCACTGTCACAAACCACCGGGGGCGTCACTCAGAAATCCCCCGCGCTGGCTACCAGTACGTCACAATCGGGGGGTAACAAGTGGGGGTCACCCCTCCTTTATACCTCCCGACCGACAGACAGAGCACGTGACGCGCTCTCTAGCGCCCCTCTTATAGTCAGGCCAATTATGGAATTGCCCGACAATAAGCAAGGAGGCCGCTATACTACTTATGCCGATTATTGAAGGGTCCCCGGTGAGAGTAAGGTATATATTCCCCCGACCTCCGCGGGCGGAATATATAAAATCTCCCCGAATCTCACTGGCCTCCCCACAATAATCCTTGGCACAATTCGCTGCCACCAACCGATTTACGGTAACTATTAGCCGAACACACAGACGTGGGATTCAAGATCGAGATAACAGAACAGCCCAAGATTAATTATATAATTTAATCAGCCTAAAGCACACTAGAAACTACAATATATACAATAGGGAATCTACAGAATATACATATGTCAGAGTACAGTTACAATCAAGGCATGGGTTACAAACAGGCATACACAGTTCCAGCAGTTACCTTGTTGCGTCTGGCCACAGGGGGGCGCTGTAGACCAGGTTTCCAGGAACTCCCACAGATGTTTCCTACACGTGCCCCCAGCGAAAGAACGCTGGAAAATGGCCGAAGTAGGGTTATCAACCTGGGCAGATCCAGGTCCCCTCCTACCTTCGTGACCTCACAGGGAGCACTGCTCCACCCCTGGCTTGAGTTATGGACAATATCCCAACATGGAATATGGGCCATAACTTTGCCTGGGAGCGTCGTAGGCGGACGCCAACGCTCTCATTGTGACAGTTATGAATTTAGCTACAGAACGAGGGGACTCATGACCTGTCTGCCAGTTCCCCATTGGCTGATATCACGCCTGGGGCATTTCCCAATGTCCTGCTCCCATAAAAAGGGTGTGCCGGCATCGTCCACATGCGGAGACACCATTTTTATGGTTGCCATATTTATCGGAAATATGGCTTGCGAGATATGAACCATTTTTTACTGGAGTCGTTCTGTCTGGCTATTTCCATAGCCTTGCTAACTAGCTAGCAGCCCCCACTACAGGGTGACGGCAGGGAGTCATCCTGTGTCCATTGTTCCCACACCACCTCATTTCCATATCACAGGACATGGCCATGGAGGTGTAAGTGGAACACTGAGAACAAGAAGGGAGGGGGCACTGCCAGGGAGTGATGAGGGATTATGACTGGAGTCATAATTCATCTTCATATCCCGGGATTTGCCTCACACCTCCCCCCTTTTGAGGGCGCTAGGGGGCAGCACACTCCGGTGTTCCCCCGTGCGCCCGTCCGCGACCTCTCCTTGTCGGGACAGCCCGTCTGCGTTACCGTGGTCACGGCCCCTTTTGTGGCGAATGGTGAAGTTGTATTGCTGGAGCGCAAGGCTCCATCGCAACAATCGCCCATTCGTCCCAGAGACGGTGTGCAACCAGCTGAGGGGATTGTGGTCCGTCTCCACGATGAAGTGGCGCCCGTATAGATAGGGTTGCAGACGCTGCAGGGCCCACACTATGGCCAGGCACTCCTTCTCCATCGTGGAATAGGCAACTTCCCTTGGTAACAGCTTCCTGCTCAGGTACAAGACCGGGTGCTCTTGGCTCGCAGAGTCCACCTGGCTGAGCACCGCACCGAGGCCGAAGTCACTGGCGTCGGTCTGTACTACAAACGGCCGCGTGAAGTCGGCTGCCTGTAGCACGGGCGGGCTGGACAGGGCGTCCTTTAGGGCCCGGAAGGCTGTCTCGCAGTCCATTGTCCAATCGACTGCAGAGGGCAGCTTCTTCTTGGTGAGGTCCGTCAAGGGCTTTGCCAGGCTACTATAGCATGGAACAAACCTCCTATAGTACCCAGCGGTCCCCAAGAAGGACATCACCTGCTTCTTGGTCCTGGGGGTGGGCCAGGATGCGATGGCCTCCACTTTCTCAGGCTCGGGCTTCAGTGTTCTCCCACCTACCCGGTGACCGAGGTACTGGACCTCGCTCATGGCCAGCTGACACTTTCCCGGCTTGATGGTCAAACCTGCCCGGTGGATCCGCCTGAGCACCTGTGCTAGATGCTCTAGGTGGTCCTCCCAGGTGGGACTGAAGACGGCAATGTCATCCAGGTACGCGGCCGCGTACCCTTCAAGTCCCTTGAGCAGGGTGTTGACCATCCGCTGGAAAGTGGCAGGGGCATTCCTCATCCCGAATGGCATCACCGTGGACTCGTACAGTCCAAATGGGGTAATAAAGGCAGAGCGTTCCCTGGCCTTGCGAGTCAGGGGGATCTGCCAATATCCCCGGCTCAGATCCATGATGGTCAGGTACTGAGCCCCGGCCAACTGATCGAGCAGGTCATCGATGCGTGGCATTGGGTACGCATCGGCGACCGTGACCGCATTGAGCCCCCTGTAGTCCACGCAGAACCGAGTGGTTCGGTCCTTCTTAGGGACGAGGACTACAGGCGAGGCCCAAGCGCTGTTGGATGCCTGGATCACCCCCAGCTTCAGCATCTCGTCAATCTCCTGGCGCATGTGTTGCTGCACCTCCAGGGAGACCCGATATGCTGAACGCCGGATCGGGGGATGATCCCCAGTGTCCACGTGATGGACAGCCAAGTCAGTCCTTCCGGGCTGGTTGGTAAACAACCCCCGGAAGGGGAGGAGGGTGGCCCACAGCTGGGACAGTTGGTCCTCCAAGAGCTGGTGGCCAACCTCCACATCCTCAATGGATCCGCCTGCCCTAACCTGGGCTAGCATATCCAAGAGGGTTTCCGCTTCTCCCTCCTCGGGCAGGTTGCACACGGGGAGCGCACATGCCTCCCGCTCATGATGTGCCTTCATCATGTTCACATGGAAGGGCTTCCGCCTTCCACGGGCAGGGTCCAGGGTGACCAGGTACGTTACAGGGTTGAGCTGCTGGTACACGAGGTATGGGCCTTCCCAGGCTGCCTGAAGCTTGTCCTGTGGTACGGGGACCAGTACCCACACCTCTTGACCCACTTGGTAGGTCCTCTCACAAGCGTTCTGGTCGTACCAACGCTTCTGATCGGCCTGGGCTTGAGCCATATTGTCGTGTACCAGTTGCGTCAAGGCCTGCATTTTGTCCCGGAAGCGCATGACATACTCGATAACCGACACTCCAGGGGTGGCCAAATCCCCTTCCCAAGCCTCTTTCACCAGAGCCAGGGGGCCCCGCACACGTCGCCCGTACAGGAGCTCAAACGGTGAGAATCCTGTTGAGGCCTGTGGAACCTCCCGGTAAGCAAATAACAGGTGTGGGAGATACCGCTCCCAGTCACGCCCATGGGAGTCGACCAACATCTTAAGCATCTGCTTTAAGGTGCCATTGAACCGCTCGCACAGGCCATTAGTCTGTGGATGGTACGGGCTGGCCACCAGATGTCGCACCTGGACTTGCTTACAGAGGGCCTCCATCAGCTGGGACATGAATTGGGTCCCCCGGTCAGTGAGCATTTCCTGGGGAAAACCCACTCGGGAGAAAATCTCCAGCAATGCGGTGGCCACCTTGTCAGCCCGAATGGACGACAAGGCCACTGCTTCTGGGTACCGGGTGGCATAGTCCACTACCGTCAGTATGAAGCGTTTCCCGGAGCTGCTGGGGATGGCCAGCGGGCCGACCAGATCCACAGCCACCCTCCTGAAAGGCTCATCGATGATTGGCAGAGATACCAGTGGGGCTTTGGGGCGTGGCCCCGCCTTCCCCACTCTCTGACAGGTTTCACACGAACGGCAGTAGGCAGCCACATCGGCCCCCATTTTTGGCCAGTAGAAATGCTGGTTTAACCTGGCCTTGGTCTTAGCGATCCCTAGGTGTCCGGCCATCGGAATCTCATGTGCGATCCGCAACAACTCCGTCCGGAACGGATAGGGTACCACCAACTGTCGGTCCCTGGGCCACGCCTCCGGTGAACCCTGCTGGACCGTGGCCCGGTACAGCCGTCCTTGGTCCCAGACCACTTTCTCCGGGTCCGAGTCCGAGGGAGGCTGTGCCGCCTGCTCCTTAAGAGCTTTCAGGCTGTCGTCAGCTTCTAACGCTGCCTGAAACCCCTGACTAGATGTGGCCAGAATCGACGAGACTGTCACATCTTCAGTCAGTACCCCGGGACCTGTGTCCTGGCCTCCACCTGACTCGGCTGCCACTTGGTCAGAAGGGGAAGAGCTATCGGACCTCCGGGAGGCCCCTTGGCTTCCAGCACTCCCACTGCGGGTGACAGCGGCCACAGCCGCTGCGACCGTGGGTCGTGCCTGCTCCTCCTCCGTTCCTGACCAAGTCGCCGGTTCAGGCAGGCCGACCTGGCTTCCTGACACCCCGGTTGTGGGGGAACCATGCACCGAGATCTTACCTGGGAGCACTTCCGCTCCTGGACCGGCCCCAATCTCACCTGCCTGTTCCCCTCCTGCAGCAACAGAACCCCGCTGTGAAATCTCTGGGGACCCCACATTTGCTGTGGTAGCCCCCACCCCACACACTGGTCCTCCCCCTGCAGCACCCTGCTCTCTGCTTATCCCTGCAGAGGGCAGCAGATCCCAGCTCACAGGCTGATTACTTGTAGAGGCATTGTCACACCTTTCTCTGACCCCCTCCCCTGTCACAGCTGCAGCTGTGTGTGTGTCTATGGTGTCTATGCAAGCAGAAATATCAGAGTTCACTCCCTCCTCCCTTACATCATTCATAGATAACACATTAACATTGTCCGGAGGCATGTCAGTACTGGCTGAAGGTTCAGCCCTTGGTTGGGGCCCAAACTGGGAGGTTATCTGCCCCAAATCTGTCCCAAGTAGCACGTTTGCAGGGATCCGATCAGTTACCCCCACCTCCCTCACCCCCCGCCCTGCGCCCCAGTCCACATAAATGTCAGCAACAGGCAGCGCCGGGTCAGTGCCTCCAATCCCGGAGACAGCGAGGGTTTTTCCAGGGATCAAGTCTTGGGGGGACACCATCTCAGGCCGCACCAGAGTCACCTCCGAGGCGCTGTCTCGCAGTCCTATGGTCACAGACCGGCCGACGGTGACAGGTTGGAAGCTGTCCAGGGACCTACCACCACCCCCACCCACACAATACACCTTGGGCGGCCCTTGGGACGGGGACGGAGCCGGGGCCTTGGGACGCTGAGGGCACATGGCCTTGAAGTGTCCAGGTAGGTTGCACTGGTGGCACCGTCTTGGCTCTGCCACGGGCCTGGAGAGGGGAGTTGAGGGGGACACCCCCTGCAGTCTAGGGGCAGGCGGGGCAGTCGCAGAGTTCATCTTACCCCCTCTCCAGGTGCTGCTGGTGGCTGCTCTCCTGGCCTCAGGGGCCCGGTTGTTGGTGTAGTCATCGGCAAGGGCAGCTGTAGCCGTGGACCCCTTTGGCTTCTGGTCTCGGATGAACTGGCGGAGATCCTCAGGGCAGTTCCACAAGAGTTGCTCCGTGATGAACAAGTCCAGGATCTCCGGTCCGGTGGAAAGCTGCAGGCCTTGGGTCCAGTGGTCGGCAGCTCGGGCAAGTGCCCGCCGGTGGTCAGCCCAGGAGTCCTTTGGTCCCTTCTGTAGGCTCCGGAACTTCTTGCGGTAGGACTCTGGAGTGAGGTTGTACTGTTGGATCAGGGCCCGCTTGATGGTGTCGTAGCCCTGATCTGCCTCAGCAGGCAAGTCCCCAAGGATATCCAGGGCCTTACCCCTTAAACGGGGGGTCAGGTATTTGGCCCACTGGTCCTTGTCCAGATGGTGCTGCAAGCAAGTCCGTTCAAAAGCAGTCAAGAAAGAGTCCAAGTCTCCATCCTTCTCCAGCACTGGGAAGTCCTCAACACGGACCTTTGGAAGTTTGGTGTCTCGAAGGTCACATGTGGCTGATGAGGGCCGGAGCTGAGCTAGCTGCAGCTGGTAGTCACGGTCTGCCTGTCGCTCTCGCTCTTCACGCGCTGCCTGCCGCTCTCGCTCCGCAGCCTCACGCTCTGCGTGCCGCTCTGCCCTGCGCTCTGCCAGGAGTTCCTTGTAGCCCTTCTGGTCTCCAGCCTGGAGAAGGGCCATAGCCATTTGAAGAAGGCTATCCGAGCCTCCCAGGCTCGGTGGAATGGCACGTGGTGATCTGCGGCACGCTGCAGAGCTAGGCGATTCACTGTCCCTTTCAGAGCGGAGGGCTGGCATCTGGCTCGTTGAGGAACCTTGGGTGAGCTCCTCCTCATCTTGTCCAGCAGTGCCAGGTTGCGCAATGTCCTCGGCAGAACGGTTTTCTGGCGTCGAGCTCCTGGAGGACTCGTGGGCAACCTCCTCATTGCTGTCCACAGCACCGTCCTCCCTCTCTTCGGTTCCTGCCTTAGCATTGGCCAGTTGCATAGCTCTGCTCCTGGTGCCATCAGCCATTCTTGCAGACTTTTGGTCACTGACACAGAACTGACACCTGATGCCTCCACACACCTTACAGTATCTGCACTCTGACACTCTAGTGTTGAGCTAGTCTGAAGACCCCAGCAGCCACAGCTGCTGCAGGCAGTCTTTAGTGTCTGGGAGTATGGGTCTCACACTCACACACACTATTATCTCGATCCCACCGCTTGCCACCAATATGTCACAAACCACCGGGGGCGTCACTCAGAAATCCCCCGCGCTGGCTACCAGTACGTCACAATCGGGGGGTAACAAGTGGGGGTCACCCCTCCTTTATACCTCCCGACCGACAGACAGAGCACGTGACGCGCTCTCTAGCGCCCCTCTTATAGTCAGGCCAATTATGGAATTGCCCGACAATAAGCAAGGAGGCCGCTATACTACTTATGCCGATTATTGAAGGGTCCCCGGTGAGAGTAAGGTATATATTCCCCCGACCTCCGCGGGCGGAATATATAAAATCTCCCCGAATCTCACTGGCCTCCCCACAATAATCCTTGGCACAATTCGCTGCCACCAACCGATTTACGGTAACTATTAGCCGAACACACAGACGTGGGATTCAAGATCGAGATAACAGAACAGCCCAAGATTAATTATATAATTTAATCAGCCTAAAGCACACTAGAAACTACAATATATACAATAGGGAATCTACAGAATATACATATGTCAGAGTACAGTTACAATCAAGGCATGGGTTACAAACAGGCATACACAGTTCCAGCAGTTACCTTGTTGCGTCTGGCCACAGGGGGGCGCTGTAGACCAGGTTTCCAGGAACTCCCACAGATGTTTCCTACACGTGCCCCCAGCGAAAGAACGCTGGAAAATGGCCGAAGTAGGGTTATCAACCTGGGCAGATCCAGGTCCCCTCCTACCTTCGTGACCTCACAGGGAGCACTGCTCCACCCCTGGCTTGAGTTATGGACAATATCCCAACATGGAATATGGGCCATAACTTTGCCTGGGAGCGTCGTAGGCGGACGCCAACGCTCTCATTGTGACAGTTATGAATTTAGCTACAGAACGAGGGGACTCATGACCTGTCTGCCAGTTCCCCATTGGCTGATATCACGCCTGGGGCATTTCCCAATGTCCTGCTCCCATAAAAAGGGTGTGCCGGCATCGTCCACATGCGGAGACACCATTTTTATGGTTGCCATATTTATCGGAAATATGGCTTGCGAGATATGAACCATTTTTTACTGGAGTCGTTCTGTCTGGCTATTTCCATAGCCTTGCTAACTAGCTAGCAGCCCCCACTACAGGGTGACGGCAGGGAGTCATCCTGTGTCCATTGTTCCCACACCACCTCATTTCCATATCACAGGACATGGCCATGGAGGTGTAAGTGGAACACTGAGAACAAGAAGGGAGGGGGCACTGCCAGGGAGTGATGAGGGATTATGACTGGAGTCATAATTCATCTTCATATCCCGGGATTTGCCTCACAGGCACTCATCAGAATACCTGGGGAGGACCAATAGGTTTCAGCGTTATCATCAGTAATCCAGTTGTTTTCCGCTTGGTGTTACTGGCATCTTAGATCGATGTTAAAAAAAAATGCGTGGCTTCAGGAACTCCTCTTTCCTTACCTCCGCCTCCGGTCCTAGTCGATGGGTCATTTGAATTTCAGGTGCAAAAATCATTGATTCTCATTTTCTTCTCTGATAATTACAGTATTTTATTCCTTGGTGAGATTATGGACCTGAGGAGAGGACTTGGGTACCATACTCAGATATCCATGCTCACCACCAAGCTGAGGACATTCTACCGTCTTCACCCTGAGAGACCGGGTCCTGAGGCATCAGAGGCCCCTCTTGGAGGGCGATGTGATGTCACACGAGGTTTTGCACAATCTTTGTCTACTGTCATGGTGGTGTCAGGCTCTGTTTACATCAGGAATGTGGAGTTGGTAAGCCAAACCTTCGACTCTGACTCCGACTCCTCAATTTCCCTTGCACCGACTCGACTCCAACTCCACGTCTCAGACTCCGACTCCCACATATATTGCTTATAGTTAAGTTAAAAATTTATTGTAGTACAATTTGCTACAGTTTTTTGTGCTCTAAAGTTGTATTCCAATAAATATATTTTATGTTCTATCTAAATATCTTGATTATTGTATCATATAAATGATTAAATGTCTGATGTTCACATTGTACTACAATACATTTTTCACTTAAATATAAGCAATATACTAAATGTTATTATTTAGTATGTTTTTGTTGAAAACTGTTTTTTGCCACTTCCATAGTGTATTACATAGTGTTATACATGTAATACTATGTAAGTGGCAAAAAAAGTTTTCAACAAAAACATACTAAACATTTGTGCAGTCTATGCATTTGTTCTAAGAAATAGAATTGCTTCATAGATGACCTCAAATCTGACCTAATAATTTTAAGGCTAGAGAACAACCTCTCTACACTAACTTGGGTTGGAGGCAAAGCTGTAACCACATGGGCAACATCTCTAACAATTTCCGGGTATAAAGGAATTGCCTCATGCACAGTCAGTTTTGATGAACGGTTGAATTTTTCTATTTCTTTGAGAGCAAGTGAAAAATTTTACTGAAATCTGGTTAATCTGTTGCTATAGGAAACGGAGTGAAATCTTTTTCCTTGCAACACTTTGCTGCTCCACGTCATCCAAATACTTGTCAAAGTTAAACTCTTCATCTGATGAGGATGAAGATATGGCAGCAGTTGCACTGTCAGGCCCCAAGTCCTCTTGCACCAGGCAGTGCTGTAGCTGCTCATCCTAACTGCTACCTCAGTCAAAGCTTCTTTTACTTTAGTAAGCTGTTGATCATCAAGCAGTATATGATGACTTGGGTCCACATAAACAGGTGCCAGAAGAATTTTATTTTCCAATAGCTGTGTCTCTCTCCGTTTCATTGATGCAGAAATGCCATTTGCGATTAAACCTCCTCTTTGGAGCAGGCAAAATAGCAAGTTATTCCACTCCCTTATGAAAATGCCAGGAGTTAAATCCTCAGCTTGTAATAATTTAGTCACGGTAAATGGGTGATTAAGCAATTCCTTCAATTCAGCCACCTGTGTCCATTGACCTTCATTTAAGTTTACTTGAGGGTTCACCATATCTATAAGAAACGATTTTAGTTCAAGAAATCGCTCAGTCATTAAATAAGTGTTGCCTCACCGAGTAGCTTGATCAACAATTGCCCCTTTCCCAGCACGTCTCTTCAAGATTGAATCAATTTTAGGGGTTCTGGCCGCAATAACCAACTTCCTCACTTTTCCAATCAGATTTCCAGCATGTCCGCCCAGTTTCAAATATCTGGCTTTTCGCCGGTTTGGCGGATGTGGCGCACGCCAGTACAGTACGATACAGTACAGTGGCAGCGCCACAACTTCTGGGTCACATGCTCCGGTCACATGAAAGCATGTTACTGTCGTTTGTCGCGCTGCCACTGTACTGTATACACTGTACTTTAGTGCGCCGCATCCACCAAACCGGCGAAAAGACGCATGTGTGAAACCGGGGTCCCTCTTGCAGACTATCTCTTATTGCCAGCTGCAGCGAAAGCACAACACAGCGCATGTGATGAATATGAAAGTGTTATGAAGCAGCTTCAACAAGATCATCTAATCCTAAAGTATCATTTTGCTGTTCTTCTGTTGTAATATCGGTTTGTTCCTCAGTTACATGAACAGCACTGTGGTCTTCCATCTCACACATACTAAATCCTAAATGTTCTGCTAGCTGTTGTTCATTACTCTCATTCATCAGTTTAATTGTACTTATGTCTGAAGCATTGTCTGTTACAATGGCAAGAACCTGTTATTTTTTGTGTTACTAATCTTGCAGAACTTTTTCCACTAAGACCTGGAGAAACTGGCTGAAGTGATGAACTTTACTATCTTTTACTGCCAGTGTCTTACTAACAATTTCTTTCTTGTCACAAACATATCGAACATTGATGGCAAAATAATTCAGTGAAATGCAGTGACTGGGCATCCCAGCAAAGGCAATGGGTTTCAAGATAGGCCATTCAGACACAGCGTTTTGTGAGGATCCTCACAAAGAATGAGCATGTCAGTTTGTGTGGTATTTTTCTAATCTGCTTTTGCTATTGAAAGCATTATTTATGAACTTAAAACCTTTCGAGTGATGTGTTTTTTTTAAAAGCTGATCGGCTTTTGCAGCTGAAAAACGTATTCTCAAAAAACACAGCAAAAACGCTGTGTGTGAATGCAGCCTTAGATCAGGAATAGAACATACATTTATAGGACATTTCATAAGTTTCCCAAATTCCTATGAAAAAATTGTCATCACACTCTGCATTTTACTACTGTCTCCAATTTATTATATATTTCGGATTCGGTGTATATTATACCGACTCGGACTCCACCAAACTGAGTTCCGACTCCGACTCCACAGCCTTGGTTTACATTGCAGATTCTGGCACTCCACCCAATGGTCTCTCTGGTGTCTGGGATCACCACAGGCAGACTCTGGTGTCAACCTACTGTGTGCTGAATCATAGGCAGGCTAGTAAGAGCTAATATCTGCTAGTCTGCTTGTTAGGTTCCTTTCATCACATGTGGTGGGGAGACCAATCACATCTGCTCTCCTATTTAAGTTGGATGAAATCTTCTACCCATGCGAGCTGTGGGTTTCTATGTTAGTTTGTGAGGTGTGGTGTCCCAGATTCTTTGGTGAAAATTGTGCTATTTGCTTGTTGCAGTTGTGGAAGTTTACCCCTGTTGTTTTGTAGCTTCCTTTCAACTCTTGTTATTCTTCCTGAATCTCCTATTGTCTTTATCTATGTGTGCGCGCGCTATATGACAGTGCTGTTCCTTGCCCGGTGAAGGGGGAGTTGGAAACAGGTCAGGAGCAGGGCCAGAAAGGAGATTCAGGCATCCCTACCATTAGGGGTATCCCTGAGAATAGGGATAGCATAGGGCTCCCTAGATTGAAGCACAGCTTAGGGGCCCTGGTTCCCCACTATCCCAGAATCATCGTTACATTAATTGGCAAATGCCAGTCACATTACTATAAATTCAATTTCCTATCTTGACATAGGGACATGCTACACAGTTGCTGCACTTAAGTATATCCATCTGGATTTATTCATATAATTTCACCGTACACAAATGTGTAATAAGGATTGATAGCACATACTCATGATGTAAATAACATGAAGAAAACAGGAGAAAAAGAGTACATAGTGCAAAAAAATTACTTTTATTGTTAACTGCAGTGACTATTAAAATACTAGTGGTACAGGAAAGGAGGAAAGAGGGCACATGGAAAGCTAATAGCACCTATGTATACATTCACATTACTGGGATATTGCACCTTTGCCCATGAAAAGCATAATGCAGGCTAGTAGAGGACATTCAAAGAAAAATCTCCTATAGAACAATCACTGCAACAGAAGTTAAGGTCTTACTGGTGGTTTCCAAAGAAATCACAAAAACCAGAGCCACAGATCCGATAAAGAGGAAGAAATTGTTTTATCCTCCACAGTACCTACCAATGTATATGTGGCACAAGGGTTAATAGAGAACCGACCGGTCGGCGTTACAGCAATCCCACAGCTAAGATCCCCTACGTACGTTTCACAATGTTTGTAAACATAACAGCTTCATCACTTGCTGCACTTGTAGCAACCTTTAAGATGCCATGATAACCAATTTTTATTGGTGGGATTTTTAAAATGACTATGAACAAGTCTGTTGTTCAAGGCTTTGCCCCTTCTATAGTTGATTTGTGAATGTTTTGGAGGTTTGGGACCAACATCAGCATCAATGAGCAAGGTGGGCCAGTGTTTTTCCTGGATTTTACATATTTTTTTTGCCCCATTATCATAGGTGGTGAATCTAGTCATTGCTCCATTTTCCAGTTGTTTGGGTTTGTGGATTAGAGGTTATTATATGCTGTAGTACCCGGGCGTTGCCCGAGATAGTAACTCTCTCTCTGTTTGTCTCACATTTTTGTCTGTTTGTCTCTGTCTGTCTCTGTCTGTTTGTCTGTCTCTATCTGTTTTCTGTCTGTCTGTCTCTGTCTGTCTTGGTGTTTGTCTGTGTGTGTCTTTCTCTTTGTGTCTGTTTCTGTCTGTCTATTTCTGTCTGTCCGTCTGTCTCTGTCTGTTTCTGTCTCTCTGTCTGTGTCTGTCACTGTGTTTCTGTTTCTGTCTCTTTCTGTCTGTGTGTCTCTCTGTCCCTTTCTCTGTCTGTGTGTCTGTCTCTATCCAAGTGTGTCTTTCTCTATCCATGTCTGTCTCTCTATCTGTCTGTGTCTATCTCTCTGTCTGTCTCTGTATCAATCTCTGTCTCTCTTTATCTCTGTGTCTGTCTCTTTCCCCATCTGTCTCTTTCCTCATCTCTCTTTCCCTGTCTCTCTTTCCCTGTCTCTCTATCCCCATCTCTCTTTTCCCGTCTGTCTCTTTTCCCGTCTGTCTCTGTCTCTTTCCTTGTCTTTTTCCTTGTCTCTGTCTCTTTCCCTGTCTCCCTTTCCCTGTCTCCCTTTCCCTGTCTCCCTTTCCCTGTCTCCCTTTCCCTGTCTCCCTTTCCCTGTCTCCCTTTCCCTGTCTCCCTTTCCCTGTCTCCCTTTCCCTGTCTCCCTTTCCCTGTCTCCCTTTCCCTGTCTCCCTTTCCCTGTCTCCCTTTCCCTGTCTCCCTTTCCCTGTCTCCCTTTCCCTGTCTCCCTTTCCCTGTCTCCCTTTCCCTGTCTCCCTTTCCCTGTCTCCCTTTCCCTGTCTCCCTATCCCTGTCTCCCTTTCCCTGTCTCCCTTTCCCTGTCTCCCTTTCCCTGTCTCCCTTTCCCTGTCTCCCTTTCCCTGTCTCCCTTTCCCTGTCTCCCTTTCCCTGTCTCCCTTTCCCTGTCTCCCTTTCCCTGTCTCCCTTTCCCTGTCTCCCTTTCCCTGTCTCCCTTTCCCTGTCTCCCTTTCCCTGTCTCCCTTTCCCTGTCTCCCTTTCCCTGTCTCCCTTTCCCTGTCTCCCTTTCCCTGTCTCCCTTTCCCTGTCTCCCTTTCCCTGTCTCCCTTTCCCTGTCTCCCTTTCCCTGTCTCCCTTTCCCTGTCTCCCTTTCCCTGTCTCCCTTTCCCTGTCTCCCTTTCCCTGTCTCCCTTTCCCTGTCTCCCTTTCCCTGTCTCCCTTTCCCTGTCTCCCTTTCCCTGTCTCCCTTTCCCTGTCTCCCTTTCCCTGTCCTTGTCTCTTTCCCTGTCCTTGTCTCTTTCCCTGTCCTTGTCTCTTTCCCTGTCCTTGTCTCTTTCCCTGTCCTTGTCTCTTTCCCTGTCCTTGTCTCTTTCCCTGTCCTTGTCTCTTTCCCTGTCCTTGTCTCTTTCCCTGTCCTTGTCTCTTTCCCTGTCCTTGTCTCTTTCCCTTTCCTTGTCTCTTTCCCTTTCCTTGTCTCTTTCCCTTTCCTTGTCTCTTTCCCTTTCCTTGTCTCTTTCCCTTTCCTTGTCTCTTTCCTTGTCTCTTTCCTTGTCTCTTTCCCTTTCCTTGTCTCTTTCCCTTTCCTTGTCTCTTTCCCTTTCCTTGTCTCTTTCCCTTTCCTTGTCTCTTTCCTTGTCTCTTTCCCTTTCCTTGTCTCTTTCCTTGTCTCTTTCCCTGTCTATCTCTGTCTCTCTTTCTTTTCCTGTCTGCCTGTCTCTTTCCCTGTCTGTCGGTGTCTGTCTGCCTCTGTCTGTCTCTCTTTCCCTGTCTGTCCTCTCTTTCCATGTCTCTCCCTCTCTCTCTCTCTCTATCCGTCTCCCCACTAACATCTTATTACTTCACACATAAGCTTCTTATACTAACAGTTTATTTTGTTCCTATAGCAACCACTGACAGTTGCTATTAATAGCCTTTAGCTCCCACTTCCATTCAGTTTAATGGAGGCAGGTTTTTTGGAGAGTAACTTTAAAGCATGGGGTTACATTTTTCCGTCAAAGCATAGTCTATGAAATTCCTTGAGTCACATGGGGTGCCTGTGCAAAAGTTCGTGATTGTAAATGCAACAATGCGGATTCACATACATACATACATACATTGAGCTTTATATATTAGACTAGCTGTAGTACCCGGGCGTTGCCCAGGATAGTAACTGTCTCTCTGTCTCTTTCCCAGTTTCTATCTGTGTGTCTGTCTCTCTGTCTGTGTCTATCTCTCTGTCTGTATTTGTATTAGTCTGTGTTCATCTCTGTGTGTCTGTCTCTCTCTATCTCTGTGTCTGTCTCTATATGTGTGTCTGTCTGTGTCTTTCCCTGTCTGTCTCTTTCCCTGTCTGTCTCTTTCCCTGTCTGTCTCTTTCTCCGTCTCTCTCTTTCTCCGTCTGTCTCTTTCTCCGTCTGTCTCTTTCTCCGTCTGTCTCTTTCTCCGTCTGTCTCTTTCTCAGTCTGTCTCTTTCTCAGTCTGTCTCTTTCTCAGTCTGTCTCTTTCTCCGTCTGTCTCTTTCTCCGTCTGTCTCTTTCTCCGTCTGTCTCTTTCTCCGTCTGTCTCTTTCTCCGTCTGTCTCTTTCTCCGTCTGTCTCTTTCTCCGTCTGTCTCTTTCTCCGTCTGTCTCTTTCTCCGTCTGTCTCTTTCTCCGTCTGTCTCTTTCTCCGTCTGTCTCTTTCTCCGTCTGTCTCTTTCTCCGTCTGTCTCTTTCTCCGTCTGTCTCTTTCGCCGTCTCTCTTTCTCCGTCTCTCTTTCTCCGTCTGTCTCTTTCCCCGCCTGACTCTTTCCCCGCCTGACTCTTTCCCCGCCTGACTCTTTCCCCGCCTGACTCTTTCCCCGCCTGACTCTTTCCCCGCCTGACTCTTTCCCCGCCTGACTCTTTCCCCGCCTGACTCTTTCCCCGCCTGACTCTTTCCCCGCCTGACTCTTTCCCCGCCTGACTCTTTCCCCGCCTGACTCTTTCCCCGCCTGACTCTTTCCCCGCCTGACTCTTTCCCCGCCTGACTCTTTCCCCGCCTGACTCTTTCCCCGCCTGACTCTTTCCCCGCCTGACTCTTTCCCCGCCTGACTCTATCTGTGTCTCTGTCTGTCTGTCTAACTAAAGAATGTATATCTGGAACACCAATGGTGTGAACATGGTGCATGACTCAAAAAACATAACTGTACCATAGGATAAAGAGTTGCACACAAGTCACAATGTATATGGGAATGATGAAAAGCAAAACTGCTATGGGAATACTAGACTGAAAAAGACAATGAACTATCTGAAAAAGTGAAAAACTATGAAAAATGGAATATGCATAACTGCTACATCATTCCCATATACATTGTGACTTGTGTGCAACTCTTTATCTTATTTTAGGCCCGTTTCACATGTCAGCGAAAAACAGACGTTCTTCACTGACGTGTAAAACACACACATGTCCCTCCGTGTACCGTGATTCATGGCACATGTGGGTTGTCAAAGTGCAATCCGGGTTCCGTTCTCCGTGGTCCATGATTGCACACAGAGATCAACTCACCTGTGCCCGCTCCCGCTCTCCTTGGTGCTGAACGCTCCTGCGGTGCAGCATCCGGCCGGCGCTCATCCCCGCAGCAGCTGCTACCGGGTCGGCTGTGTCGTGTATTCATGAATATGCACGACCGTAATGAGCCGGCTCAGAAGCATCAGGCAGAACAGGCTGCACAGAGCGTCGCTGGAGCCGGGTGAGTAAAAATGATTTTTATTTTATATGCACGTTGTTTTCTGGCACGTGTTTCACGGATCACACCACTGCGTGGGACATCATTGATGCCAGAAAAAAACGGACATGTCTCCGTGCGGCAATCACGGACACACGTGTACGCCGCACGGAGACACTGAAAAATCACTGATGTGTGAGCAGACCCATTGATTATAATGGGTCTGCGTATGTCAGGGATTCTGGTACGTATAAAAAAAGCACAAACGTACCAGAATCACTGACGTCTGAAACAGGCCTTATAGTTATTTTTTTAGAGTCTTGCACCTTGTTAACACCATTGGTGTTCCAGACATACATTCTTTAGGCCTAAAACCCACTTCCGCAAAAAAAAGTCCGTGTGACACGGTCCGTTTTTCGGGTCCGTGTTCCGTATTTTTCGGGCGTTTCTCCGGTACGTATGGCATCCGTGTGATTGCGTATGCGAGCCGTATGTACGTGTAAAATGACCGTGTTTGTGTGTAAAATGCTCGTGTATGTGTACGTAGAATGTCCGTGTGGAATGTCCGTTTGTGTGTTGCACAATGTCTTTGATACATGTTGGCTGACAGCAGACAGAGTTGCGCGATGAGAATGAACTCGGATGAACTTCACCCGACTTAATTGTCATGCCGCGGCTCTGTCTGTGTGCCGCGTACTGATTAGCGGTCACCTGTGAAGGATTCACCAGTGACCGCTAATCCCCCGAGTGACTGAAGTTAGCAGCCCTCTCTCATACTTACCGCTCCCCGATCACCAGCGCGGCGAGGAACAGCTGTGCAGAGAATACGCGGCAACAATTACTTTGAATATGCCGGCCGCTCATTAATCAATCTCGTATTCCTTGCTTTCCCCACCCACCGGCGCCTGTGATTGGTTGCAGTCAGACACGCCCCCCACGCTGAGTGACAGCTGTCTCACTGCACCCAATCACAGCAGCCGGTGGGCGTGTCTATACTGTGTAGTAAAATAAATAATTTAAAAAAACGGCGTGCGGTCTCCCCCCATTTTAATACCAGCCAGATAAAGCCATACGGCTGAAGGCTGGTATTCTCAGGATGGGGAGCCCCACGTTATGGGGAGCCCCCCAGCCTAACAATATCAGTCAGCAGCCGCCCAGAATTGCCGCATACATTATATGCGACAGTTCTGGGACTGTACCCGGCTCTTCCCGATTTGCCCTGGTGCGTTGGCAAATCGGGGTAATAAGGAGTTATTGGCAGCCCATAGCTGCCAATAACTCCTTGGGGCTGCCAATAACTCCTAGATTAATCATGTCAGGCGTCTCCCCGAGATTCCTTCCATGATTAATCTGTAAATTACAGTAAATAAATACACACACACCCGAAAAAATCCTTTATTAGAAAAAAAACACTAACAAAATCCCTCATCACCAATTTTATAAGCCCGAAAAAGCCCTCCATGTCCGGCGTAATCCACGGACCTCCAGCGTCGCTTCCAGCTTCCGCTCCTGTCAGCTCCACGCAGCTAATGAAGGCAATAGCGCGATCAGCTGTATTCAGCATTGGCCGCGAGTAACCTCAGTGACAGCTCAGCTGATCGCGCTATTGCCTTCATTAGCTGCGTGGAGCTGACAGGAGAGTAAGCTGGAAGCGACGCTGGAGGTCCGTGGATTACGCCGGACATGGAGGGCTTTTTCGGGCTGATAAAATTGGTGATGAGGGACTTTGTTAGTGTTTTTTTTTCTAATAAAGGATTGTTCGGGTGTGTGTGTTTATTTACTGTAATTTACAGATTAATCATGGAAGGTATCTCGGGGAGATGCCTGACATGATTAATCTAGTATTTATTGGCAGCTATGGGCTGCCAATAACTCCTTATTACCCCGATTTGCCAATACACCAGGGCAAATCGGGAAGAGCCGGGTACAGTCCCAGAACTGTCGCATATAATGTATGCGGCAATTCTGGGCGGCTGCTGACTGATATTGTTAGGCTGGGGGGCTCCCCATAATGTGGGGCTCCCCATCCTGAGAATACCAGCCTTCAGCCGTATGGCTTTATCTGGCTGGTATTACAATGGGGGGGTACCGCACGCCGTTTTTTTTAATTATTTATTTTACTGCACAGTATAGACACGTCCACCGGCTGCTGTGATTGGGTGCAGTGAGACAGCTATCACTCAGCGTGGGGGGCGTGTCTGACTGCAACCAATCACAGGCGCCGGTGGGTGGGGAAAGCAGGGAATACGAGATTGATTAATGAGCGGCCGGCATATTCAAAGTAATTGTTGCCGCGTATTATCTGCACAGCTGTTCCTCGCCGCGCTGGTGATCGGGGAGTGGTATGAGCCGGGGGAAGAAAAAAACCGAGCGCCAATGTAAGTATGACTGAGAACAGCAGGAAAAAAGGTAAGTATACTGAATTTAATTTAAAAAAAAAAAGTAAAAAAAAGATCGCTAGTGTAAAAACGCACACGCACGAAACGTGCTGAACACAGACATACTCCGTGTGCGGTACGTGCAGGCACGGACCCATAGACTAAAGCGGGTCCGTGCCTGTGTGCTGCCGGTCAAAAACTGACATGTCGTCCCGGTAGAAAAGCGCACACACGTACTTACCACACGGACACACGTTCCGTGTGATTTTACACGTGTGTGCCATCTACTATTGATTAACATGGGTCTCCGTGTGTACGTGTCTCCGGTATGTGCAAATACGTACCGCACACGTACAAATTAAACGGATGTGTGTTGCGGGTCTTAGTTAGTATGCACTTTTTGTCTGAGAACCCTGCCCCACCCACAGCCATTTGTTTCACTTCACATATATAGCTTGGTCCTTTGCTTCCCATACAGAGCAAGTTTTTTAACTGCAGGTGAGGTTACATATAAAAATAGAGATTACCTTGGCGTTGGTTTTGGGGTTCTTTTGCATTTTTCAATACAATGGCTAAACATCTCTTATATTCCTATTATTCATAGCAGTTATGCATATTCCATTTTTCATGTTTTTTCACTTTTTCAGATAGTTCATTGTATTTTTCAGTCTAGTATTCCCAAAGCAGTTTTGCTTTTCATCATTTCCATATACATTGTGACTTGTGTGCAACTCTGTTTCTCTGTCTGTCTCTTTCTGTCTCTTTCTGTCTCTCTTTATCCCTCTCCCCACCGACATCATATACCTCACATAAGCTTCTTATACTAACAGTTTATTTTGTTCCTATAGCAACCACTGACAGTTGCTATTAATAGCCTGTAGCACCACCTCCATTACGTTTAATGGTGGCAGGATTTTGGAGAGTAACTGTAAAGCGCGGGGTTAAATTTTCCCGTCAAAACATAGTCTATGACGTTCTCTGAGTCACATGAGGTGTCTGTGCAAATTTCGTAATTGTAAATGCGACGGTGCAAATTCCTTTAGCGGACATACACACATACATATATTGAGCTTTATATATTAGACTAGCTGTAGTACCCGGGCAATGCCCGAGATTGTAACTTTCTCTGTCTCTCTCCCAGTCTGTCTGTCTGTGTGTTGCTGTCTGTCTCTCTGTCTGTCATCTTCCTTGTCTGTTTGTGTCTATGTCTCTGTCTGTTTCTAATTCTCTTTATTGGTATCGGTGTATCTGTCTCCATCTCTGTCTGTCTCTATATGTCTGTCAGTCTGTCTCTTTCCAGGGCTGTCTCTTTCCAGGGCTGTCTCTTTCCAGGGCTGTCTCTTTCCAGGGCTGTCTCTTTCCAGGGCTGTCTCTTTCCAGGGCTGTCTCTTTCCAGGGCTGTCTCTTTCCAGGGCTGTCTCTTTCCAGGGCTGTCTCTTTCCAGGGCTGTCTCTTTCCAGGGCTGTCTCTTTCCACGTCTGTCTCTCTTTTTCTGTCTCTCTCTAACCGTCTCCCCACCGACATCATATTACCTCACACATAAGCTTTTTATACTAACAGTTTATTTTGTTCCTATAGCAACCACTGACAGTTGCTATTAATAGCCTGTAGCTCCCACCTCTATTCAGTTTAATGGAGGCAGGATTTTGGAGAGTAACTGTAAAGTGCGAGGTTAAATTTTCCCATCAAAACATAGTCTATGACGTTCCCTGAGTCACATAGGGTGTCTGTGCAAACGTTTGTGATTGTAAATGTGACGGTGCAAATTCCTTTAGCAGACATGCACGCGCACACATTTTATATATATATATATATATATATATATATATATAAAAAAAACAAAAAGCAGCACCAAATGTGCACTAAAGCACTAAACATTCCAAACTGTACTTATTTTAAAAATTTTGAGATTTTTGGCAAAAAATTGCAATTTCTTGAGCTGCTTCGCCACGTCACGGCAAATCTCATTTGAAGCAGTCCTACACTAAAATATTTTTATAAAATGTGCCATACGGCCTCACATATGAATAGTAGAACTGCTCTTAGCAGCACTCACCTGGTCTATTTCAATCCCGTACCCATGACTGAGTCATGGCTGTGGGCGGGACAGGTCCAAGCAAATGCTGCATGAAGTAAATAGCCTGTGGACAAAGCCTGATGACTTAATGTGAACAGTCACCAACCGCCAAAATCTAGACAGATGGAATACATCCCAAATTGGGGTGCAAAGCAAGGTGGAGGTCAACCACCGACCAATTCAATGAAGAAAAAACAAAAAGCAGCACCAAATGTGCACTAAATGTGCATATACACATACATACATACATACATACATACATACATACATACATACATACATACAGTACAGACCAAAGGTTTGGACACACTTTCTCATTTAAAGAGTTTTCTTTATTTTCCTGACTCTGAAGATTGTAGATTCACATTAAAGGCATCAAAACTATGAATTAACACATGTGGAATGAAATGCTTAACAAAAAATTGTGAAACAATTGAAAATGTCATATATTCTAGGTTCTTCAAAGTAGCCACCTTTTGCTTTGATTACTGCTTTGCACACTCTTGGCATTCTCTTGATGAGTTTAAAGAGGTAGTCACCGGAAATGGTTTTCACTTCACAGGTGTGCCCTGTCAGGTTTAATAAGTGGGATTTCTTGCCTTATAAATGGGGTTGGGACCATCAGTTGTGTTGTGCAGAAGTCTGGTGGCTACACAGCTGATAGTCCTATTGTATAGACTGTTAGAATTTGTATTACGGCAAGAAAAAAGCAGCTAAGTAAA
This sequence comes from Anomaloglossus baeobatrachus, assembly GCF_048569485.1. Lineage (NCBI taxonomy): Eukaryota > Metazoa > Chordata > Amphibia > Anura > Aromobatidae > Anomaloglossus > Anomaloglossus baeobatrachus. The sequence continues at coordinate 348,601,689 of NC_134358.1, forward strand.
GAAAAACAAGTGGCCATCATTACTTTAAGAAATGAAGGTCAGTCAGTCTGAAAAATTGGGAAAACTTTGAAAGTGTCCCCAAGTGCAGTGGAAAAAAACATCAAACGCTACAAAGAAACTGGCTCACATGAGGACCGCCCCAGGAAAGGAAGACCAAGAGTCACCTCTGCTGCGGAGGATAAGTTTATCCGAGTCAACAGCCTCAGAAATCGTAGGTTAACAGCAGCTCAGATTAGAGACCAGGTCAATGCCACACAGAGTTCTACAGTGTTTTTCCAAAAATAAGACACTGTCTTATATTTTTTTTGCCCCCCAAAAAAGCACTAGGACTTATTTTTGGAGTAGGTCTTATTCTTGGAGAAACACGGTTGGGGGTAAGTTTACCCCCCAAAAAAGCAGACCCCCCCCCACTTCCCAGGAGACTCATACTCACCAGTCCAGGACGTCTGCGTGGTTCCCAGATCCTCCTGTGATCTCCGGTTGGTGCTGCACGCCGTCCTACACTGCTGCTAGCTGACACGCTGACACACACAGCAGATCGCAGCCACACACAGCAGATCACACACAGCAGATCACACACACACAGCAGATCACACACACACAGCAGATCACACACACACAGCAGATCACAGATATACACAGCAGATCACACACAGCAGATCGCAGGCACACACAGCAGATCGCACACACAGCAGATACACACACACAGCAGATCATAGATATACACAGCAGATCACACACAGCAGATCACAGATATACACAGCAGATCACACACAGCAGATCGCAGGCACACACAGCCGATCACAGATACACACATCCGATCACAGGCACACACACAGCAGATCACAGATGTACACAGCAGATCACACACAGCAGATCGCAGGCACACACAGCCATCACAGATACACACAGCCAATCACAGGCACACACAGCCGATCACAGATACACACATCCTATCACAGGCACACACAGCCGATCACAGATACAGACAGCCGAACGCAGAAAAACACAGCCGATTGCAGACACACACAGCAGATCACACACACACACACACACACATCACATCACATCACATCACATCACATCCAGCACTTACGGCAGCAGGGAATGAAGCAAGTCACGTGTCCGGCCGCAGGTCCTGTTCGTCGTGCTGTGCTGCACTGCACTGCCTCTCAGGATTCTCCCGGCGAGAAGAGATCGGTGTCGCTGGATGAGGTGAGTGTGTATGCAATCCGATGTGTGTGTGATCCGATGTTTGTGCGTGTGTGTGATTTGATGTTTGCGTGTGATCCGATGTTTGTGTGTTCGATCTGATTGTGTGCGATCTGACTGTGTGTGCGATCTGATGTGTGTGTGTGTGTGTGTGTGTGTGTGTGTGTGTGTGTGAGCTGATGTGTGCGGATGTGTGATCACTGCAGGTCCTGCCGCTTAGTGTCTGGTGAGTGTAAATGCCGGGTGCCGCTGTGTATAATGAAGTGTCCTGTAGTATCTGTAACTTTTTTTAGCTGCACGGACACTTCATTATTGATCTGCGACTAGGGCTTATTTTCGGGGGAGGGCTTATATTTAAGCCTTTCTCCGAAAATGCTGAAAATCCCTGCTAGGGCTTATTTTTGGGGGAGGTCTTATTTTTGGAAAAACACGGTAGCAGCAAACACATCTCTAGAACAGATGTAGATCTTGCTGTGTGTAAAGCAGCCTTAAGAAGGAGAGTGATTGGGTGCTACGCCAGATGACCTGGCCTCCACAGTCACCAGACCTGAACCCAATCGAGATGGTTTGGTGTGAGATGTTTAGAGGAGACTTTGTGCAGCAGGCCTTCATGGTAAAATAGCTGCTAGGAAACCACTGCTAAGGACAGGCAACAAGCAGAAGAGACTTGTTTTGGCTAAAGAACACAAGGAATGGACATTAGACCAGCGGAAATCTTTGCTTTTGTCTGATGAGTCCAAATTTGAGATCTTTGGATCCAACCACTGTGTCTTTGTGCGACGCAGAAAATGTGAACGGATGGACTCTATAAGCCTGGTTCCCACCGTGAAGCATGGAGGAGGAGGTGTGATGGTGTGGTGGTGCTTTGCTGGTGACACTGTTGGGGATTTATTCAAAATTTAAGGCATGCTGAACCAGCATGGCTACCATAGCATCTTGCAGCGGCATGCTATTCCATCCGGTTTGTGTTTAGTTGGACCATCATTTATTTTTCAACAGAACAATGACCCCAAACACACCTCCAGGCTGTGTAAGGACTATTTGACTAAAGGCCCATTTACATGCAACGACATCGCTAACGAGATGTCGTTGGGGGTCACAGAATTCGTGACGCACATCCGGCCTCGTTAGCGATGTCATTGCGTGTAACACCTACGAGCGAGTGTTAACAATCAAAAATACTCCTCTAATCGTGGATCATTGATACGTCGTTCATTTTCATAATATCGTTGCTCGTTGTGGACGCAGGTTGTTCATCGTTCCTGAGGCAGCACACATCGCTATGTGTGACATCACGGGAATGACGAACAATAGCGTTCCTGCGTCCTCCGGCAACGAGGTGGGCGTTTCTTTCCTTCGGCTGCTCTCTGCCCCTCCGCTTCTATTTCCCGCCTGCCATGTGATGTCACTGTGACACCGCACGAACCGCCCCCTGAGAAAAGAGGCAATTCGCTGGCCACAGCGACGTCGCTAGGCAGGTAAGTATGTCTGACGGGGACTAACGATATTGTGCGCCACGGGCAGCGATTTTCCCGTGACGCACAAACGACGGGAGTGGGTGCGGTCGCGGTTGGCTAGCGATGTCGCTGTGTGTAAAGCAGCCTTAAGAAGGAGAGTGATTGGGTGCTACGCCAGATGACCTGTCCTCCACAGTCACCAGACCTGAACCCAATCGAGATGGTTTGGTGTGAACTAGACCGCAGAGTGAAGGCAAAAAGGCCAACAAGTGCTAAGCGTCTCTAGGAACTCCTTCAAGACTGTTGGAAGACCATTTCCGGTGACTACCTCTCATCAAGAGAATGCCAAGAGTGTGCAAAGCAGTAATCAAAGCAAAAGGTGGCTACTTTAAAGAACCTTGAATTTAAGACATATTTTCAGTTGTTTCACACTTTTTTGTTAAGCATTTCATTCCACATGTGTTAATTCATAGTGTTGATGCCTTCAATGTGAATCTACAATTTTCAGAGTCATGAAAATAAAGAAAACTCTTTAAATGAGGTGTGACCAAACTTTTGGTCTGTACTGTACATACACTGAGCTTTATATATCATATTATTATTATAGCACCATTTACTCCATGACATTTTACATGTTAAAAGGGGCATACATAATAGGGACAAGTAGAATAATCATAAACAATAGAAGACACAGACTAGTACATGAGGAAAGGGACCCTGCCCTCGAGGGCTCACAGTTTACAGGGAATGGGTGAGGATACAGTACATGAGGGTACTGCAGATTGTAAGCCTCTTTGAAGAGGTTATTCTTTAGGTTCCTTTTGAAGGTTTCCACAGTAGTTGAGAGTCTGATATGTTGGGTACAGAGTTTGAGTATGGGGGTGTGACGCCCTGGACACCCCAGGGGTCACAGGTCATTACACTCACCACATACACCCCCACCCCAGTAAGGTACCACCAGTCAACCAAAAGACCTGATTGCCTCTTTCAGAGTCAGACAGGCACACCAGGTGGGCGGAGTCAGGCGGAAAGAAACGTCGTCCGAGAAGTCTACTGGCCTGAGGCAGGAAAAGTAGAAGGAGATTAAGTTAGGAGATAGAAGCTCAGTTCTGCTTGGGGCCTGGGTTGGAGCCTAGGAACCCAGATCAGTCAGGCAGGCAGACGGTAGTGGCCGCCTGCAGGAGACCGGGAATACGACTAGCGGAACCGTAAGGGACCGGGACAGGGTAGTGGCCCGCCGGAACCGTACCGGGGAGCTAACTGAATACCAGAGCACCAGGCAGGGTACTCAGACCCCGAACTAGGCTTTAAGCCACCACCATAGTCAAATCAACTGATTGCGGTCTGGACCTCAGGGGTTCATTTTCACCTAAGTCCCGATTGAAGGCAACAGCCAAACCCGTCCGGATAGGAGCCACCGCCAGAGGCCAGAGATCCAAGGGCCAGCGTCTGCGGGCAAACGGGCTCCTACGACACATATACGCCTGGGAGCGGGCTACCAGTGCTCAGGCACAGTAGCCAAGATCACATACAGGTGCAGGAGAAAGGCGGACATTACCAACCTATCTGGAGAAACTGCAGCCGGCTGCGGGCCCCGTTCGTCATCCCGTTTGGTTTACCAGTGACTCTGTGTGGTTTAATCGTGAGTACACCAGTGCCCTCGGGCATCGCACTGCACCGCACCGCGACCCTCCACCCTGAAAACCCACTACCGGGCCCCGGGACACACCGCCCCTACCCACGGAGGGGCTAATACCAAGCTGCGCCACAACACCGCTCCCGGGAGCCCCCGTACCTTCACCACAGCTGTGGTGTCCATCATCACCACAACCCGTGGGTGGCGTCACGAACCGTACAACACAATCACCCCACAACCCCTGCATGCACTGCCACTTCCCCCCCTTGCAGAGCGACGTGACCCCCGGGTCCGGAGGCGCTTGAGCCACCGACACACACGAGCCCAGACCCGAGCGGCTCGGCAGTCGCACCCGAGGCCGCGGGGCGGTACAGGGGCAATCTATGAGTGGGTGAGATTTTTCTTTACTACCCATTTGCACAATATCTTGGTACTGTTGTGCTTAGTGGACGATGGCTTGGTGGTGCTTAGGGTGGCTCAGTGGCTGAGTGGTTAGCACTACACTCCGGTACTCAGGTCTCCTCAAACATTGAAAGACATACTGATAAGGATTATATGTTGTTGTCTACTTATGTTGCTGTGAGCTGTGCTGAGTCTTCGCAGAGGGGCGGCATATATAGTGCTGGCCAAAAGTATTGGCACCCCTACAATTCTGTCAGATAATACTCAGTTTCTTCTTGAAAATGATTGCAATCACAAATTCTTTGGTATTATCATCTTCATTTATTTTGCTTGCAATGAAAAAAAACAAGAGAATGAAACAAAAATCAAATCATTGATCATTTCACACAAAACTCCAAAAATGGGCCAGACAAAAGTTTTGGCACGTTTAGCCTAATACTTGGTTGCACAACCTTTAGCCAAAATCACTGCGAACAACCGCTTCTGGTAACCATCAATGAGTTTCTTACAATGCTCTGCAGGAATTTTAGACTATTCTTCTTTGGCAAACTGCTCCAGGTCCCTGAGATTTGAAGGGTGCCTTCTCCAAACTGCCATTTTGAGATCTCTCCACAGGTGTTCTATGGGATTCAGGTCTGGACGCATTGCTGGCCACTTTAGTAGTCTCCAGTGCTTTCTCTCAAACCATTTTCTAGTGCTTTTTGAAGTGTGTTTTGGGTCATTGTCCTGCTGGAAGAAACATGACCTCTGAGGGAGACCCAGCTTTCTCACACTGGGCCGTACATTATGCTGCAAAATTTGTTGATAGTCTTCAGACTTCATTATGCCATGCACACGGTCAAGCAGTCCAGTGCCAGAGGCAGCAAAGCAACCCCAAAACATCAGGGAACCTCCGCCATGTTTGACTGTAGGGACCATGTTCTTTTCTTTGAATGCCTATTTTTTTTCCTGTAAACTCTGTTGATAGCTTTTCCCAAAGAGCTCTACTTTTGTCTTATCTGGCCAGAGAATATTCTTCCAAAACGTTTTAGGCTTTCTCAGGTAAGTTTTGGCAAACTCCAACCTGGCTTTTTTATGTCTCGGGGTAAGAAGTGGGGTCTTCCTGGGTATCCTACCATACAGTCCCTTTTTATTCAGACGCCGACGGATAGTATGGGTTGACACTGTTGTACCCTCGGACTGCAGGGCAAATTGAACTTGTTTGGATGTTAGTCGAGACTCTTTATCCACCATCCGCACAATCTTGCGTTGAAATCTCTCGTCAATTTTTCTTTTCCTTCCACATCTAGGGAGGTTAGCCACAGTGCCATGGGCTTTAAACTTCTTGATGACACTGCGTGCCGTAGACACAGGAACTTTTAAGTCTTTGGAGATGGACTTGTAGCCTTGAGATTGCTCATGCTTCCTCACAATTTGTATTCTCAAGTCCTAAGACAGTTCTCTGGTCTTCTTTCTTTTCTCCATGCTCAGTGTGGTACACACAAGGACACAGGACAGAGGTTGAGTCAACTTTAATCCATGTCAACTGGCTGCAAGTGTGATTTAGTTATTGCCAACACCTGTTAGGTGCCACAGGTAAGTTACAGGTGCTGTTAATTACACAAATTAGAGAAGCATCACATGATTTTTCAAACAGTGCCAATACTTTGACCACACCCTTTTTTATGTTTGGTGTGGAATTATATCCAATTTGGCTTTTCGACATATATATATTTTTTTTTCATTGAAGACAAATTAAATGAAGATAATAATACCAAAGAATTTGTGATTGCAATCATTTTCAGGAAGAAACTGAGTATTCTCTGACAGAATTGCAGGGGTGCCAATACTTTTGGCCAGCACTGTAAGTTTGACAAATAAATAAACATCCATTTAAAGATTATTGACCATAATTAGATAATCCTACAAAGAAAAAGGATATCACGCCTTTTCTTGAGACACTATCCCCACAGTTTCTATGACCCAGCACTTCCCTATGCAGTAACATTGGAAGTGGAGAATAGTACAACAAAGAATTGTCTTATCTACTCTCTGGCCCACGTGTGTGTATTTGGTGGAAATAGTCCACCACCTGCTAATCTGCATTTGGGAATTTTTATATATAATATATATATATATAAATATTGTGAGGCATCAACCGGGTGCATTATGGACAATATTGTCTGGTCTGTTAGTCCCAGGGAGCCGGCTGACCTTAGTGGGACTCATACCCAATCTTCCTTCTATGGTCGGTATGAAAATAGAAGGTAACTGTGTGCATTTGACCACTAAAGAATATTCCCTGACCAGAGTGATAATTCAGATGGCCAAGCAACTGGAGCGCCCTGATGTAGGTGTGGTTGAGGATTTGCTCCATCCAATTATTACAGGTTGGGGCTCCAAATTACTTAGGGAGTTATGGAAGACAGAGGCCGGGACCGATTGTTCAGGATTGAGTCAGCGTCCGCCTAAGGAAGTCTCTCTTCCTTATTAGGTTACATAGATTCCCTGTGGTATATTGAGGGGTAATCAGGAAATGCTACCTCCTAAAAAGGACTGTCCAGAGTTAGGGGTGACCAAGGGAAATAGAGGGTCTCCCCAACTTAGTGAAGTGACGTTTCCAAAGGGAAATGACAGTGTCACCACTAAAATTAAAGTAGCTCCAGAAAAGGGGGCTGACACCTGGTTAAGCGGGGACAGGTTAGTCCAGGACACCAGGGGGAGTGACGATGACTCCAGTAAAGACACTGACTCAAGAAAGGTGACGAACGATTCCAGTAAGGGACAGATAAGTGAGAAAGGTAAAACCTGTTCCCGACGCCGAAGCCGTAATAAGTGCCGAGAGGTAGCGCAAGGTATACCATCTGAGGGGGCAGAGAAGGTTGAGTTCCTTGTTGAGAAAGGCTCGTTGCTAGTGACAACCGCTAGTGTAGAATCAGACAGCGAGGTTTTGCAAGAGAAAAAGGAATCTGAGGTGACACATGTAACAACAGAAATCAGCGGGCTGAAACTGCAGAAAAGGAGCCAACCAAGGTAGTAATGGTGGTGTCCCCTATGATTTCCAAGTGCGAAGCTGATCGTCTGTCGAGTGTGAGAACTATAGGATATGAAATCCTAGAATGCACTGTAGGAGATGATATCCTAGAGAGTGGTGATGGGGCGAAAAACCACAAAGATTATGGTGAGCAGACTGGTGGTCCATCCAGTGCTGGGATGGTGGACAGTGAAAATAGCGCCAAAGCTTTACTACAAACAGAGTACCACACTAAAGGGACATCCTTGCAGGAAAGGAAGAAAAGGCTGAAGGTGACACTGCAGAGACCCCAGAGGAAGTTGAAGGTAATGCAGTGAAGACCCAAGAAACAGCTGGTGCTAAAGTGAAGAGAGCCTCTGAAGAGGTGAAGTCTGGACCAGAGGTCTCATTCGGGACTGAGAGCCTGCTTTACCTGCTTGGTAAAACCAATATGGAAGATATAGAGATTGTCATGGGTAAGAAGAGTAAGAAACCCAAAGGCTCTGAAGCTGAGGCGGGTGCACTTGCAAGCGGTGACGTGCTGCCAGAAAAACTGACAAATCGGGACAACAGTGGTCCATGCGATGAAGCATGATGATGAAGGAGCCGGCCCCAGAGTTGAAAGCGGAATTCTCTCCCGCTTCTGAGCAAGCTGATGAGCCACCTATCTGTGAGGCGGCTGAAGGTGAAGCAGCTGAGACCCAAGAGAGGGTTGACTATGACATAAACTCACCCCATAAAGAGACCGGAGGTGTAGAGGTGGAAGAAGCCTCTGAGAAAGTGTGTCATGGACCAGAGAGGTCCGCAAGTGAAGACTCAATCAAGGGGATGTTCAAAGACCATCTGAAACAAGAAATATTTCTTAGGCAGGCTACTGAGAGTCGAGTAAGCGAGCTGGAGAAAGAAGTGGCAGAGCTCCGAAGTCACTTGGCAGAGTGCCAGTCCAGGTCCCAGGTAGCCTTGGAGCAGATGGAGCGGCGAGTGTCGATCCTGACCAAACTTGTTGAAGCAGGGGAGGACCAAAGAGTGCTGACTCTGGAAGCTAAACTGGACAATTATGTGGAAGCGGCAGGGAAGAATGAGACTCTTGTAGTCAAGTGCATGGTGGATATACCGAAGGACTTAAGAGAAGCGTGTGCCACCGAGTCCATGCATAAAAAATTTAAGAAAGCTGTGGAAGCGTGTGAGGTCTACTGTACCCCAGAGGCTGAACAATTAGTGATATTGTCCACTACTGCAATTTCTGGGCAGCGGGTGGCTATTCTAAAGGACATGCACTTCAGATGTGTTCGTGTGAAGTGGAAAATCCAGCTGCAAAATGAAGAAGCCACTAGACAACTGGAGTATAAAAGGAAACCGCAGAGTCTGGCGGAATATATCGTCCGAGTACCCTGTGCTCTGGTGGGGAGAGTAATTGGAAAAAACGGACGAGTCATGCAAGACATGGTGAATAAGTCGGAATTGGTGAGATTGCGAATCCCTGCTGCTAATGAGAGCAAGATACCCAGGGAAGCTGGTATGGTTCCGTTCCTCTGTGTCGGGACTGTAGAGAGTCTTGGAAACGTACAAAGTCTTCTTGAATATCGGGTGAACCGTGTACGTGACATGGAGAAGTTGAGGCAAGAAAAACTGAAAATTGAGGAGCAGCTTCGCCAACTGTGTGGAGGACATCAGCCGTCTTCCACCCGTTGTTCAGGGGAAAGAAGAGGAAAGTGGAGTGTCGGTCCAGTAGTTGAAACATGCGATAAAAGAAACAGCCTACGATGTCCTGTAGATAATGGCCACTATGAGCTTAGAGTTCCCGACAGTAGCCCTAGGGGTACACGAGAAACCTAGGTTCGGACAAGACTGTAGGTATGACTGGGAACGAGTCTCTCTACTGTGGTGACCCTGGGAGAGGGGGTAAGGGAAAGAACGCTCCTCAAATGGGACGTCCTTTGAGCCTAGATTGAGAAGACTGGGTTTGGTGACAGTGCCGGATGATGTCTCAGGGACTAATGCTCTTGGGCGACTGGGACGGCCCTCTCGACTGGTGGGGCACGGCAGCGTGGATGCTTTGTCTCGGGCCCCCAGGTCGTTGGCAAGTGTTCTCCCCGAGGGGGAGGGTATGTGAGGCATCAACTGGCTGCATTATAAATGGCCGGTACGTTTTGCAGAAGCGTTGGTGCTCTGCAATGTGAATAATAGCCGGGACCTGTAGTTCCACAGGATTGCATTACATGCAGAGTCATGGAAGGGTATGTGAGGCTGTTTAAACTCTCCTTACCACCTGTGGGTGTGGCTCCAAGTTTTAAAGCAATCCTGTGGTTCTGAACCTGGAGCAGTGTGTCTAGTGCAGTCTAGGAGAGACTGGCTCTAAACTGTCAGTGTGTGGGCTGCAGAGGGTGAGAGCAGAAGCAGGGTATTTGCTCTGCTAAAGAGACCTTTTGGAGAAGGTATGGGTTTTAAAGTTCATGTGTAAAGCCTGGCTGGAGCCAGGGAGGGACCTGGTAAGGACACTATCCACCTTCAGAGAAAGGTAACCTGGGATTGAAACCAGAGGTTAAATACTGACAAGGGTCAGGGATACCTGTGTGGGAAATCCAACAGTGTTTTGACTTTGTGAACTAGTATGGTTTATGGGGGTGTTAATAAACCATATGGGCTGTTAAAGTGACAAATTGCTCCGACGTGTTTTAATCCCGATACCTGACACGTGGTCCCCCATACCCTCGGGGCCCACATCGTCACAATATATATATATATATATATATATATATATATATATATATATATATATATATATATATATATATATATATATATATATATATATATATATATATATATATATATCTCACTCACACTTTTTATTTAACAATACATTTTTTCAGCTTCTTTTGGCCTAGATGCCCATATAGATGACATAAGAGAAGTAATCTTCCTGACCGGTTTTCTTAAACCGCTTTGTATCTTTAAAAACTAAACTTGAAGTGGGTAAATAAAGCTCAAAAGACTTAACATATGCACAGCAAGACATTTTTAAATTTAAATGCCCATGTTATGGATATTTACAGAGCATACCCGCCTGAAGAAAGATGTGCACACATACTCTAACTGGTACAGGATGAGGTTTCTTATTCACTGCCAACATTGACTATTGATTTCACGACATCAAGCTCATATGCTCCGGTTCACAGAAATTAAATTATTACTAGTGATGAGCGAATGTATTAGTTACTATTTGCTATCCACAGAATAGTATGGCATTGGGGCTATTCATTATATTGCGAGTAATCGTGTATTCGCCTTGCCATATTCCGATGTCCCGCCCAACCATTTTGGCGCCTGATTTGCAGCCAATAAACATGCTGGGCTTCTTAACCAATCACAGTGATGCCACAGCCATCTTGGTTGTGGCATTACTGTAATTAGCTGGCCACTCTGCATCATAGAGGTCTATAAAAGACCTTCTGCCATCATTTTGCGCACATTGCATCTGAAGCCTGTGTTGTATCAGCGTGGCAATAGTGAGCAGCTGCTAGGGAGAGTGTAGGCCTCTTAATAACACAAAAAGCCCTTTTCAGGGCTACATGCAGTGTAGGTTAGTGTAGCGTTCAGAGGGACAGAGTTCCAAGCAGGGACAGTGTTTAAAGCAGTGTGTGTCACTACGTCCATCGTACCATCCAATAACCAGAATACAATAGCTCTTTTAAACAAGAGCCATTATATTCTGTACAAAGTCAAAGCAGGGAAGGAGAGATTGTGGATTAGGTATGGACCTGCTTTTACAATGTTTATGGGATCACAGCCTGCCTTGTGGCATCCAGATCACCCACATTAATACGTTGCTAGTGACTTTTGCAAATAATTACAAAGCAGTACTCTAGCAATCAGTGCTGCCTGGTACAGTAAAGCACCGTTCCTGTTTCCACAATATTAAAAGTTGTCCGACATAAAATCCAAAATTTTTTGTAAAGTAATCTGTGCTGTATTGTCATATAAATCATCCCTACATTACTTTTTTTGTTTTATAACTTTTGTTCCTCTTGAGTTATCCCTTTATTCTCTGCACACTTTGTTTACATGCAGCTTAACCTCATAACGACGGCCGTACGACTTAAAGCGGCGGCAAAACAGGGTACTTATTCTGTTCCGCCGCTTTAAAGCGGCGGCCCGAAAAAACCCTGTAGCGCCCCCCAGCGACCGAAAATCTCGGGGGTTTCAGCTACCGGGGGTAGCTGAGACCCCCCAGATTATGAATCGGGGTGTTTTTTTTGGACCCCGATCATGTGATCGGCGGTATACACTGTATACCGACGAACACATGAAAAAAAAAGAAATGGCCAGTAAAACTGATTTCTTTTTCATCTGACATGATCAAACATGTCAGATGAGAAAGAAATCTAACCCCCTAGTGCCCCCAAAGCCCCCGGTACCGGAGAGTCCCCCCACCCCCACCCCTACCCCCACCGGACATCCAAAATGGCGCCGAAGCGCACAGAAAACTGCAGCCGCCGCCGGCTCTGCAGTCATTTCCCTCCGATCTGAAATGATCAAACATTTCAGATCGGAGGGAAATGTCCTCCCCCTGACCCCTCCTCCGGTCCACCGGAGCCCTCTGGTCACCGGAGCCCCCTCCGGTTCTCCAGAGCCACCACCCCCCTCCCCCCTCCGGAAGATGGCGGCGCACAGCGCGCGGCCGCATTCATTCTGCTCTTTCTGCCGCATGTGACACGCCACATGCGACAGAAAGGTGTCCCCAGGTCCCACTAGGTCACCCCCCGTCACCTCCCCCCCCCAAGCCCCCGGTTATACGTTACCTGTCTGCCGCTCCGTCCCGCGATCACGCCGCCTCCTTCTTCTTCTTCAATGCTGGCGGCGCATGCGCAGACAGCGGCTGTCAGCTGGATCCCTGCAAGCAGGGATCCTGCTGACGTCGCAACTGCACAGGCTACTCCACTGTGGACCGGGGGAGGGTGAGTGCGGTAATCTGCAGTCACACTCCTCACATGGAGAGACTGCTGTTCCAGAAAATGGGGGGTACGTTCTGTGAGCGTGCCCCTCATATTCTGGAATGAGGTTACTGCAGGTCACTCTGCCCTAGGTTGGACCGGGGCAGTGTGAGTGCAGTATTCTCAGATTACTGCACCCACACTGCTCATGGAGAGCTTGCTCTTCCAGAAAATGGGGGATACGTTCCCTGAACGTGCCCCCCATATTCTAGAAGATCCAGAGTCGGCGTGGGACCTCCTCCAAAATGGATTACAGCGACCGGAATTTCTTTATTTTCAATAAATTGGTAAAAGAGGAATGTTTCGGGGAGTGTTTTTTCAAATAAATTTTTTTTTTGTCTTTTTTTTTTCTATTACTTGACTGGGTTAGTGATGTCGGGTATCTGTTCAGATGCCGTGACATCACTAACCCCAGGGCTTGATGCCAGGTGACATTACAGCTGGTATCAACCCCATATATTACCCCGTCTGCCACCGCACCAGGGCGCGGGATGAGCTGGGGCGAAGCGCCAGGATTGGCGCATCTAATGGATGCGCCACTTCTGGGGCGGCTGCGGCCTGCTATTTTTAGGCTGGGAAGAGTCCAATAACCATGGCTCTTCCCACCCTGAGAATACCAGACCCCAGCTGTCCGCTTCACCTTGGCTGGTGATCTAATTTGGGGGGGACCCCACGTTTTTTTTTTTTTTTTTAAAAACGCCTGGGGAGCCCTCCAAATTGATCACCAGACAAGGTGAAGCTGTCAGCTGTGGTTTGCAGGCTACAGCTGTCTGCTTTACCCTAGCTGGCTATCAAAAATAGGGGGGACCCCACGTCGTTTATTTTAATTATTAATTTTTTGGGGGGGCTAAATACAAGGCTAGGCACCCTTTAGTGCCACATGAAAGGCACTAAAGGGCGCCAGCTTAGAATATGCAGGGGGTGGGACGTTATATATGTTTGACATCTATCCATTCATCCATTGTAGCATTTTACGCTGTGTGCCCACAATCAGGGTTTGCAGCGTTTTGGGCGCAGAGTGTTTTCCCTGTGTCCATGACGCTGCGTTGTGCTGTAGAAGCACAGTGGAAGGATTTTTAGAAATCTCATGCCCACTGTGCTTCTTTTCTCCGCAGCATAAACCGACCTGTGGCGCAGCTTCCCGAGCCTCAGCATGTCAATTTATGCTGCGGAGATGAGTGTTCTCTGCAGGTAGCATAGAGCTCCACAGCGGCCTGAACCCAAATCGTGGGCATGGGCAGCTGCGTTCTCCCGTGGACAACACTCACATCTCTGCAGGAGGCTGACACTGTGTACTGGACGCCGTGTCGCTGGATCATGGCCACATAGCCTAAAAGTGAGACATTTGTTGCTACAGCAACATTTTTGTGAAGTACCTGTGGATTCAAAATGCTTACTATACTCCTGAATAAAATCCAGTTTCCAAAATGGGGTCACTTGTGGGGGTTTTCTGACGTATAGGTACCCAAGGGGCCCTGCTAATGTGACATGGTGCGCGCAATTTATTTCAACTTTTCCAGAATTCAAATGGTACTCCTTCCATTCCAAGCCCTCCCATTTATCCAAACAGAGGTTTTTGGCCACATGTGGGGTATCCCTGTGCTCATAAGACATTGGATAACAACCTGTGGGGTCCACGGTTTGTTGTTGTCTCTTGAAAAAGTGAGAAATTTGATGCTAAAGCAACAGTTTTGTGAAAAAAATGAAAATTTTCAATATGGCAACCTAAGCTTATCAAATTCTGTGAAGTACTCGTGGATTCAAACTGCTCACTATACACCTAGATAAAAGCCTTGAGGTGTCTTGTTTCCAGAATGAAGTCACTTGTGGGGGACCTCCACTGTTTAGGCACCTCAGGGGCTCTCCAAATGCAACCTGGCGTCCGCTATTGATTCCAGCCAATTTTGCAGTCAAATGGCACTCCTTCCCTTCCGAGCCCTGCCATGCGCCCAAACAGTTGATTTCCACCACATATAAGGTATCGCCAAACTCAGGAGAAATTGCACAATAAATGTTATGCTGAATTTTTTCCTTTTACTCTTGTAAAAAAAAAAGCTACCTGGTTGAAATAACAATTTTGTGGTAAAATTTTATTTTTTTTTTTTCATGGCTCAACGTTATAAAATTCTGTGAAGCACCTGAGGGTTCAGGGTACTCACCAAACATCTAGATAAATTCCTTGAGGGGCCTAGTTTCCAAAATGGGGTCACATGTGCGGGGTTTCTGCTGTTTAGGTACCTTAGGGGACCTCCAAATGCGACATGGTGCCCGCAATCTTTTTCAGGCAAATTTCCTTTCTAAAATTCAAATATTGCTCCTTTCGTTCCAAGCCCTCCCATTTGTCCAAACAAAGGTTTCGAACCACATGTGAGGTACCACCGCGCTCATAAAAAAGTGGTTAACAAACCTTGAGGTCAAATTTTTGGAATTACCTCTTGAAAAAGTGAGAAAATTGATGCTAAAGCAACACTTTTGAGAAAATTATTAAAATTTTCAATATGACAACGTAACGTTAACAAAATCTGTGAAGTACCTGTGGATCTAAAATGCTCCCTATACCCCTAGATAGAAGCCTTGAGGGGTCTAGTTTCCAAAATGGTATCACTTGTGAGGGATTTCTTCTGTTTAGGTACCTTAGCGGACCTGTAAATGCAACATGGTGCCCGCAATCTATTTCAGCCAAATTTGCTTTCCAAAATTCAAATATTGCTCCGTCTGTTCCGAGCCCTCCCATTTGTCCAAACAGAGGTTTCTGACCACATGTGGGGTATCGGCGTGCTCATAAGAAAGTGGGGAACAAGTTTTGGGGTCCATTTTGTTGTGTTATTTCTTCTAAAAGTGAATAAATTTGGGTTAGAGCAACATTTTTAGGTAAAATTTAATTTTTGCTTTTTTTCATTCCACATTGCTTTTGTTCATGTGAAGCACCTGAAGGGTTAATAAACTTCTTGAATGTGGTTTTGAGTACTTTGGGGGGTGCAGTTTTTAGAATGGTGTCACTTTTGGGTATTTTCTGTCATCTAGGCCTATTGAAGTCACTTCAAATGTGATGTGGTCCCTAAAAAACTGGTTTTGTAAATTTTGATGTAAAAATGAGAAATTGCTGATAAACTTTGAACCCCTCTAACTTCCTAACAAAAAAAAATTTTGTTTCCAAAATTGTGCTGATGTAAAGTAGACATGTGGGAAATGTTATTTATTAACTATTTTGTGTCACAGAAATCTCTGGTTTAACGGTATAAAAATTCAAAAGTTGAAAATTGCTAAATTTTCAAAATTTTTGCCAATATTCAATTTTTTTCATAAATAAACACAAAAAATATTGTCCTAAATTTGGTACTAACATGAAGTCCAATATGTGACGAAAAAACAATCTCAGAATCACCGGGATCCGTTGAAGCGTTCTAGAGTTATAACCTCATGAAATGACACTGGTCAGAATTGCAAAATTTGGTCTGGTCATTAAGGTGAAAATTAGCTCCGTCACTAAAGGGTTAAGCAAACATGACATGCCTGACTGCCGAACCTCACAGTCAGAGCTGGCACCGCCTGGCCTCACTGTCCAGCCCCGCCCCATGCACACTCATTGGCTGTTAGTTTTCTGCTCAACACTGACCTCTCATCGCTCCAGCAAAGATCGGCACATTACTACATATGTGCGGTGGATGTGAGGAGATTGTGCGGTCACAGATGAGATATCACTAAAATGTATTTCCAATCATTGGTAGTACAGAGCAGTGATCCTGCTTCTCTCATCTGTGCAGCGCAATCACCTCACATCCACCGCACATATAATGTAATGTAGCCATCCCTGTCCCCATACTAATGTAATGTGATCCATCCTTCTTCTCATCCTGTAGTAATGGCCCCTTTCCTGCTTTTCTTGTAGTAATGCTCTACCCTGTAGAATTGCTCCCTACTCTGCCAGTCTTCACAAATGCAAAAAAACAAACACAAATCCTCCTCACCTCTCCTTGTTCCCTCGGTGTCCTGTCTGCCTTTTGCGGCCGCAGCCCTCTCCTTGCTGATCGCGGGCTATGCAGTCAGCGCTGTAAATCAGATGACTGATCTCCAGGCAGTGTGCAGGGATGCCTCTGTATGCAGCTTCTCCATGGATCTGCTGCTGCCTCTGATTGGCTGGCGGCTGATCATCGCTGTATACAGAGGCTATGCAAGGCGCCCTGGAATCAGTCATCTGATATACAGCACTGATTGCACAGCCTGCATTCAGCAAGGGGGCCATTTGCTTGCGTGCTGCAAGCAGCATACAGGCAGCGAGACCCCTACACTATGGAATGTGTGGGAGGGTGCAGGGAAGTGAGGCTGGGATGCCACGCACTGTACCTGCCCAGCAGGGCGGGTAAATGACGTCGCCTGTGCTGCCCGTCGACTGGGCAGGCACATAAGCTCCTGCACTTGTCGTCGTGACATCATAGGAAGCAGCTAAATTACGATAGGAGCGGTCACATGACCTCTCTGAGCCAGGGGAGAGGGGCTTGACAGAAAGGCAGGTAAATAATCACTATCTACTTACCTGCCCCAATGTAGCTCAGTAGTGTAATAACAAGAAAAAGTGAAAATAACTGCTACTCAGTGTTACGGCCATTTGTCACTTGTCTACACTCGTACATCAGGGATACAAATGACCTTATTTCTAAACTAGATGGGATTACCCTAGACCATGGCACAGTTCTTGCATCTATCGATGTGGAGCAGCTTTATAGCAACATTCCACACGATAAGGGCCTTGAAGCAGTGCATTATTTTCTTTCCACACGAGGCAATCAATGCCGTGAACATAATAATTTTGTGGTTGATTTGTTGCTCTTCATTCTATCACATAACTACTTCCTGTTTGATGGAAGGGTGTACCACCAGCTCAGGGGCACAGCGATGGGGAGCCCCTGTGCCCCCACATACGCTAACATGTTCCTGGGCTGGTGGGAGGACACCCATGTTTTCAGAGACGAGGATGTCATCTTTGCCCCCCATATTCAATTCTGGGGGCGCTATATAGATGACATCCTCGTTCTCTGGACTGGGGAGCAGGCTCTATTCACCCAATTTGTGGATAGACTAAATGAGAATGACCTTGGACTTAGATTCACATTTGAAACGAGGTTGTAGTGTCTGGCCTTTCTTGATCTGAAAATATCTAAGGACATTGGAGGGAGACTAGCAACCAGTATTTATAGAAAACCTACGGCGACAAATAGCCTCCTCAGGTGGGAAAGTTACCATCCAGTACCCCTGAGGAAGGGCATCCTTAAGGGACAGTTCCTCCGATTGAGACGGAACTGTTCGTCCCTTTCGGATTTTGAGTCCCAGGCCTTAGACATGGGGGGTCGATTTCGACAGAGAGGTTATCCTCTACACATATTGGAACCAGCTTATAAACATGCAAGATCCACCCCAAGGAGGGAT
Source organism: Anomaloglossus baeobatrachus (assembly GCF_048569485.1). Lineage (NCBI taxonomy): Eukaryota > Metazoa > Chordata > Amphibia > Anura > Aromobatidae > Anomaloglossus > Anomaloglossus baeobatrachus. The sequence goes on from NC_134358.1 coordinate 348,619,806, forward strand.
CTTCTAAAGCTGAATAAAAAACGTGAAGAGGATCAGATTACACGATTAATAGGAACCTATGATGATCAAAATCCCCGAATTATGGAGGTGCTGAGGCGTTACTGGCCAATTCTTAAGTCTGATCCAGACATAGGAAAATTTGTCTCACCGCATGTAAGTGTTACCTTCAGAAGGGGGAGATCAATTAGAGACCAGCTAACACATAGCCATTTCTCTGCCCCAGAGGGACAGGGGACATGGCTGGATCGTAAGCCCCAAGGGACATTTAGATGTGGAAAGTGCATCTACTGCCCACGAATTAACCAGAGTAAAGAGTTTAGGAACAACATGACAGGAAGAATTTTTAGGATTAAAGGTTTTGCAAACTGTAGGACCCCGGGGGTAGTATACCTTTGTACGTGCAGCTGCCCTCTGGGGTACGTGGGCAAAACCAAAAGGGAGCTACGTGTCAGAATTGGGGAACACCTGGGTGACATTGGTCATAAGAGGGATACGGCCATAGCCCGACACGTCAATTCATGCCACAATGGAGATACCGGCACCATATCATTCCAAGTGATTGAGGTGGTGAAAAAACCAATCCGGGGGGGCGATTGGAATAATAAAATCCTCCAAAGAGAGGCCAGGTGGACTTTCTTGCTAGATTCCGTTACCCCGGGCGGACTCAATGAGACCTTGCGTTTCGTCAGCTTCATCTAAATCAGCAATGAATATACAAAATATTTGGTCGCTTTTGGATACAGGTTAAGATAGGATATCTACACCCATGCCATATGTAAGGTCATTCATACCTGTTTTGTATTTAATAAACATCTCCATGCCCCCTATAACACATACAGTGATGCCCCTTCAGACAGAGAACATACACAAGTGTACTACTAGAGTCACTGTTTGCCCTTTATTTTCTGCAGATGTGGAGACATCTGGAGACAGGGGATCAATAGTAGTGATATTTAATCAATGTGTATGCTAACGAAACTATATGTAGTCCCAGTGAATTTCAGTGTTAGGTGGACCTCTTAAGATTTTAAACTACACCTTGAAAATCCATTTGCAAGGTTTTACTATGTAGTGATTATCAGCGGCAACTATAGGTAGCTGGTCCCTTCATTCAGATAGGGATACGCCTCTCCCAGCAGCTCTAGTGGATATGAATGGCTGCTGGACCTGTCATTATGGTTGGTGTTGATATCGAACTAGCGATATGTCACTTCTGTGAGTATTAGCAGCGACTTTGCCATTTATTTTTAGCAGATGTGGAGACATCTGGAGATAGATTACTTTAAGGTGCATATATGATAGTGTATGGGGTTTAATAGTAGTGAAATCTAACCAATATGCAAGCTAACGTAACTATATGTAGTCCTTGTGAATTTCAGTGTTAGGTGGAGCTGTTAAGATATGCAACTGCACTTTGAAAATCTATTACAATTTTTCACTATGTAGTGATTATCAGCGGCAACTATAGGTAGCTGGTCCCATCAATCAGACAGGGGTACGTCTTTTCCAGCAGCTCTAGTGGACATGAATGGCTGCTGGACCTGTCAGTATTGTTAGTGTTCTTATGTCACTTCTGGGAGTATTAGCAGCGACTATAGGCCGCTGATCCTGTCAATCAAACTGGGATATGTCATTTCCGGTTCTAGCAGACAGACCCACGATATAGAACCAGCGTTATGTCATTTCCGGGAGGATCAGCAGCGACCATAGGACGCTGGTCCTGTCAATCTGACCGGGATGTGTCACTTCCGGTTTCGGCAGATAGATCCACGATAGGCTGCTGGACCTGTCAGTATTGTTAGTGTTCTTATGTCACTTCTGGGGGTATTAGCAGCGACACTAGGCTGCTGACCCTGTCAATCAAACTGGGATATGTCATTTCCGGTTCTAGCAGACATACCCACGATATAGAACCAGCGTTATGTCATTTCCGGGAGGATCAGCAGCGACCATAGGACGCTGGTCCTGTCAATCTGACCGGGATGTGTCACTTCCGGTTTCGGCAGATAGATCCACGATAGGCTTATTTATGTGCCAATGCTTGGAAGACAGGATGTCCCGCCCCCACTTCCGGGCGCGGGCGCTTTAAATGATCTTGTGCTCCAGTGAAGCACACAGCAAGCGGGGACACCACAGGTTACTTCATCTCCGGCCCAGATGGCATCATCCACACTCTCTGCATAACTAGATGTGCTTCGGCGCTCGGGACATTTGTCCTTGCAGATCGAGTGTATCCCTGGTAGGTTTTTTCGCTTTCTTTTAGGTCCACACAGGACACCTAGGGTCTGTACATGCCTATTTAGGCGATTAAAAAGTAGCACTAGCATTTTGAATGTTTTTATTCCCTTAGGATGTACTTACATTTTAAGGGATTTGAAGTGGAGATCCAGGGCCTCTAGCAAGGAAATATTACTGCAGAGGTAATGATGGACATAAGGATGAGTCAGGTCCATATATTATTTTGTCTTATCTGAGATCTGAGAGATACAATATGCTTCTTCCACAGGGCTTACTCTCTGGGATTTGAAATGGAATCTGGGGATTCTCTTTATGGAAACATTAGTATATAGGTAACCATGGGCCACAATATGACTTGATCATATATGCACCAGCTCTGTTTGAGCCATACTATATGTCTTCCTTTACAGGTAACTTGGACAGCTGAATATTTAACCTAGAGGGCTGACTGAGATCCTCTGCCCTAAACGGCACACAGTGCACCATCCATAAGCCTTGCATCAGACTATAGGTATTTTTTGCTGATGTTATATATGAATTCTGAGAGCCTATGACTCCCCCATATGATGATTGACATACTGCCTCTGTCAACTGAGATAGCTTCCCTCCATCTACAGGGACTTATAAGTTGAGTTAAATACTCAGATCTATGAGGAACATAGTGATACATATGTTCTGAGTAGCTAGGATTTCCCTATACTAGACCAAGACACCACACTCCCTGAAAAACAGGAGTAGCAATATACCTGCTTATATGTATGCCTTTTTCTTCTAACTACATAGGTGTCTTCTACCCTGAATAGCAATATCTCTTCTCTGCTGAGACAAGAAAAGTGGACCACATAAGGTAGAAATATAATCTAGACTGACAATGGTTATCCCTTATGCCTTCTGGGAGGGATCACTGATAGGTGGGGACAAATGATTTATGTGATCTTGTTCCATTTTAGGAGGACACTACTAGTCCTTTTTGGAGATTGTACTAAGACAGATCAAGCAAGCACTTTCTGCTGCAACCAGTGTATCAATCTTGGATGTTGTTCCAAGTAAGTCCCCTGTATTGAGGAGACTTTTTGGAGATGAATATCGAACTTATCTATTTTAAAAGACACCTCTTGTCTGTTTTTTGTTTATTCACAGGTGTTGTTGGATATTTACCCCTGATGAACCCCCGACCATTCAGTTAGGAGGGGGGGAAACGTGTCGGGAGAAGCTGTGGGTACCGGCCTTGGTGGACCCAGGAGCTCTTTCCTAACTGCTGTTTATACAGTATCTAGACTGAAATATAGAATCCAGTCTTGTTCAGGAACCAACATAATTTTTTGTATGTTTTACGTTGTCCTGGTCTTACACAATGCACCTGGTTTGGTGGTGGGTTTCAGGCCAGTGAAGAACAGGGATAGCAAGGGACAGCCACCCGGAGTGGGGGTGTTCAAAACCTTATAATACCCTCCACAGTCAGGCAGGAGAAATTGAGGATCACCTAGCTCCTCTAAGATCATCTAGAGTTTATCTAACTATCATCCTATTCCTGCACGCTTTTCCTGCTCTTCATTAGACCTCTTACTAATACACTGTCATGTGTTTTATGTTATTTGACATTGGTGTCTTACATTGTTTTTATTGATTAATATTAAAGGATATTTTTTTTTAGAGGTTTGTTTAGGTGGTTTCTTTTGAATCTTACCTCGTGAGGTTATCACAGTTGTGGTTCTTTTTTTATAAAAAGAACACCCAAGTAGATCAGAATCAAGATGTGAAAGGTGAATTAAGTCAGAATCGAACCCACAAGGAACATAGAATTAGTATAGAAAGTATATCTTTTAAGGGTTACAACCCTTGAGCCATCAGTGCGGGCAGGAGTGAACACTGGAAAGAATATATTTTATTTAATCAGATGAACCCAATCATGTGAATAAAAAACAAACTGTGTGTGGAAAAGAATAGTGAAATAAGACAGAAAAGGTAATACATGTATTTAAGTAGCAAAAGAGCGCTGGGGTCAAACAGTTCAAGACCGTGGGAAAAAAACTATTGCGCATGCGGTAATGAAAAGACAAGAAGCTGAAGTACTGTGTGAGGTTAAACGGGTTCAGAAGCGTGGGAAAAACTCTTACTGCGCATGTGGTGGGAAAAAAAGGTATTGAGCGTGAGCTCCATAGAGGATGCCATCATGTCTATAAACTGGAATCTAATTATATGCAAGGGGCTATATATGTGAGGCAAAAAAAAACTATAAGAGTATTTAAAAGTGGGGTTCAAAGAGAATCAAACCAAGGGAAATATAATGAACAAAAATGTGCATAGTCCTGAACGTATCTATATAGCGTGTATCTTGTCGCCTCACGCTATCAGTAGGTCTAGCCCACACATGTAAAAAAATCGCCTAGATACCCATGTGACGGAAAAAATAGTATTATAATTATACAGAAGGAAGACTACATGTGTCCGTCTCTAGAACTTACAGGGGAAGTATTTACAAACAACACTATACTATTGAAAAAGGATTAATACTGAATCTTCCATAGAAACATTAGCCCACAAAGTGAACACCGATGGGATTAAAAAAACGCATTAATTGCAAAGTGTGATAGTGGAATCACAATCAGTGATCCCACGGGTCAAGTGAGTACAAAGGCAAGAAAAAAGACCTATTGCACCTACCCTGGGAAAGAAAGGAGAAAAACGAGAAGAGAAGGAAAACTAAAAAACTTAATGTAAAACCCAGCTATACATGGAAAAAACATACACGTACACATATATACATACACACATATATTCACACATATATATATATATATATATATATATATATATATATACACATAAAAAAAAAAAGGGGGCGATAAAAGCAAGGCAAAGTACAAATATATCAAAAAATATATATATGTGTATATAAAAAATATATAATATAATTATAAATATAAAACTATATATAGGAAAAAATTTTATAATATAAATACACAGACATAACAGTTATTTGAAGTTCAATGATAAGTGGGGTGAAGGTGTGTCGTCCTCAAATATTGTTCTAGTTTAAAATACTTCAGTTTAAGGGGTCTGGGGCCTGTTCGGGGGAGACGGGCCTCTTTTGAAAGACTACTCCCCACCGGGGTTCTACACGCTGCGGGCAGGTGTAGGTTATACTGACCCCAAGACCACGGCCTAATACTATTGTTGAGGGCCTATCTTCTTTTTCTTAGTCTTTTTCTTCCCTTTTCTTCTTATTTCCTCTTTTACATTCTTTTTTTCTTCCTCTTCTCTTTCTCCTTCTTTCCTCTCTTCCTTGCTCCCATCTATAACTAGTCCTATCGCTAACTCTCCTTAGTAGTTGTACTACCTCTTCTCCTCTCTTCCCTTCTGCACATCACCTCCCCCCCCCCCTTACCCCCCCCCCCTCTTCCTCGCCCCTTTCTGACAATAATAATTTCCTGTTCCTTGGGGGACCTATAGACGGGGAGATGGAGGCCCTTAGATTATGTTCACTCAATGTAAGGGGATTCAATATCCCACAGAAGCGCTCGCAGGTCCTTTACTCCATGCACAAACAGAGGACACAAATTCTCCTGTTGCAGGAGACGCATTTCAAAACCGGCAATATACCAGCATTTAAAGATAGATTCTACCCCGTATGGTACCACAGCACTAACCCGGAGGCTAAGTCTAAGGGAGTCTCTATAGCAATACATAAACAGCTTGCGCATACGATCATTGATACATGCATAGATAGCCAAGGTAGATACGTGTTCCTCAAATTGAGGGTATTCAATATGGTGTTTAGCATTGCTAATTGGTATCTTCCAAACAATAACCAGGTCTCTATGTGCAGATCTCTCCTGAAGACACTGGCGGACTTCGCAGAGGGGACGCTGCTTATCGGCGGGGACTTTAATTTTACCCTAAATCCAGCAGTAGACTCCTCCTCTGGAAGAGGCCCAGGTCGGCGTCGCGAGATGGGTTCTTTGAGGCGGGACCTCCATGCCCTCCAGCTGATAGACATTTGGCGCATTCTGAATCCACAGGGTAAGGACTATACTTTCTTCTCCCCCCCACATAATACATACTCTAGAATTGACTTCTTTTTGGTGGGACAGCGAGCCCTTTCTTGGCAACCGATAGCTAAAATTGGAGATATATTCTGGTCAGACCATGCCCCAATTTACTTGTCCCTACAGATCCCCCCTGTCACTCAGCGCCCATGGACATGGAGGCTAAATAGCAATCTTCTCAAAGATAGCATATGCCAGAAAGAGTTGCAGGACACAATAGAGTCCTTCGTCCAGGTACATAAAGGAGATCCAACATCACCTCCGGTCCAGTGGGAAACATTGAAATGCGTCCTGAGGGGAGTGCTGATTAAGCACGGCTCCAGACTTAAAAAAGAAAGGACAGAGGAGGTGAACGGTTTATTGCAGCAGATTCACCGATTGGAGCTTCGGCATAAGCAGACGCTCGCCCCAACGGATATGGCTGACCTTATTCAAAAGCGAGCTGCGCTTAAGGACCTTCTGGACCGGAGGTATTTGTATCAGAAAGAACGTATGAAGCGATTCTTTTATGAGGCGGCAGATAAATGCGGACGTCCTCTGGCACGCATGCTACATCCCAGGGCTGCCATTTCATACATCCCATTTATCAAGACACAGAGAGATGGGAACACACACGATCCAGGGGAGATCCTTGAAGTCTTCAAATCATACTATGACAAGTTATATAACATTAAGGGTCAGTTTGCGGACCTCGCCCCAACGGAATTAGGGGAAAAAATAAGAAAATATGTAGGAGATACTGCCCTCCCCCCTCTGGATGTCTTGCTTTCTGGGGCTTTGGAGGAGGACATTTCAGAAATAGAGATAGGTGCCGCTATTCGACACACTCCCTCTGGTAAATGCCCGGGACCGGATGGATTCACACCGGCTTTTTATAAACTGTTCGGAGCACAGTTGGCCCCAATTATGGCCAGAACGTTTAACTCCTTGGATGGAGAGGTTGGATTCGTCCCTCAGTCCCTAGAGGCACACATTAGTGTAATCCCCAAGCCCGGGAAGGACCTAGCACATGCTGCAAATTATCGACCCATATCTTTGTTGAACATTGACATTAAACTTTTCTCTAAGATACTGGCGGACAGATTGGCGCCCTTGCTGCCCCTGAGTATACATACAGACCAGGTGGGCTTTGTCAAAGGCCGTGAAGCCAGGGATAATACCATCAAGACTGGACTTCTGGTAGCGAAGGCCAAGCTTGAATCAATCCCCATGGGCTTATTGTCCATCGATGCAGAAAAGGCCTTTGACCGGGTCCACTGGGGATTCATGAGAGCAGCCCTAGATCAACTGGGATTGGGTCCCAAGTTCCTACAAAAAATCTTTGCGCTATACTCTGGTCCGACTGCCCGGGTCCGGATCAATGGTATGTTGTCCTCCTCTTTTGCCATACAGAACGGGACCAGACAGGGGTGCCCTTTGTCCCCTCTGTTATATGTAATTGTTATGGAACATTTGGCGAATGCCATTAGGAAAAATGAGGATATCCAGGGGATTAGATGTGGTTCAGTCCATCATAAAGCGGCATTGTACGCAGACGATTTATTATTATATGTCAGTCAACCCCACACCTCCCTACCATCATTGATGAAGGAACTTGAACGATTTGGCCACTTAAGTAATTTTAGGGTCAATTTTTCTAAATCGGAGGCCTTGAATATCTCGTTACCCCAATCAGAGGTTAGTCGGATCGCCTCCAATTTCCCGTTCAAGTTGAAACCTGAGGCAGTGAAGTATTTGGGGGTGTACATTCCGGCAGATTTATCTAAATTATACACGCTTAATTACCTAACCCTGCTAAACCGAACAATTAAAAATCTAACATCCTACAATGGATTGAGACTATCGTGGTTTGGTAGGATGAACGTGATTAAGATGGACATTTTACCTCGTTTTTTATACATTTACCAAACTGTCCCTATAATACCCCCAAGTGGGTTTTTTCAGAGCCTACGTTCAGCTTTGGTGCGCTTTGTGTGGGGGGGGAGGAGGCCTCGGATTGGGTTGCGCTCCTTGACTCGCCTAAAGGAAAAGGGGGGAGCTGGACTCCCTGACTTTAAAACATACTTCCAGGCCTCAGCTCTGGTCCGTGTGCTGGATTGGACTTTCCAAAACAAACATAAACAATGGGTACAGATAGAACAGACAGATATTCCAGTCCCTCTGGGCCATCTCCCCTGGATACCACTACCAGACATTTCCATGATGGGTTCGGCACCGAAATACACAAGGGACACCCTCAAAGTTTGGCACACAGTATCAGGCAAATTTGCTCCATCAAACACTCTAGGCCCCCTGTCTCCTCTCTTTTCTTGCCCTTCTTTCTGTCCTGGTTATCGGAAGAGCGCTTTTCTCGGATGGAGGGCAGTGGAGGACACCCGCGTTGGAGACATTCTCGTGGATGGTAAGCTGCCTGACTTTCAGGATATCAGATTGCGGCCCATGGGGAGAGGAGTGCAGTGGTTTGAATACGTACAGCTGCGGTCGTTTCTCGCTGCACGGGAGGCAGAGGGCCTGATCCGCAGAACTCTTACTCCACTGGAGGAACTGTTCAAAAGGGGGGACTCCCCGGATCATGCAATCTCCCTCATATATAAGGTCCTCATCGGACATGGGGGAGCTGATAAGACAAACTACCAGCTGGCTTGGGAACGGGATCTGGGGGAGACCATCTCACAGGAGGAGTGGGCGAAAAGTTTTTTATTCAGCCACAAGATGTCAATTGCATGCTCTGCCCAGGAGAAAAATTATAAAATATTAACACGATGGTATCAATATCCGTCAAAGCTTCACGCGATCTTCCCACAGGTCTCCCAAGTGTGTTGGAGGTGTAACAAGGAGAAGGGCACCATGATTCATATCTGGTGGGAGTGCCAGCTGATAAAACCCTTTTGGACTAAGGTATTTGACAACTACCGACTCATAACTGGGAGACAGGTGGTGAGTTCTCCTAAAATTGCCCTACTTTCCATTTTGCCACAGTCAATCTCTTACCACAAGAAAGACATCCTGAGATTCTGCATAACAGCCGCCCACTCGGTAATTCCAAGACATTGGAAAACGACCACAATTCCTCCAATCACAGAATGGTATTCGGAAATGACCGATATCTACAGAATGGAGGAAATGTCGGCTGACCTCTCTGGATATGGAGCTAAGTTTTATACAACCTGGAGTGAGTGGATGAGTTTCCATGACTCCACGGATTTCCATAAGCTTTTTTGAGAAACCTGAAATGGGTGGACAGGGACACCTGCTTGCGCGGAGAGATATGGAAGGAGGAACAGGGGCTTCGGCTTGACCCTTGGTCACGGGTCCCCCAGGTGACCTCTTTCCCTTCCCCTCCCCCCCTCCCGCCCCCTCTTCGCCCCCTCCCTGCTTTCTCTTTTCTCTTATATGTATCTTTTATAATGCTCTTTACTCATTCATATCCATAATCTTGTTGGAGTCTTTAATCTCTCTGGAAGTGACGAACAATATAATATTTCTTAAGATATACTGTCCTAGTGACCCAGGAAGTCCAAATGTAGTCGTTTGTGGCTACATTCCTTGTATTGCATGAACTCAGCTACAGAAGGTCATGGGGATACGGGGGCACTGTTTGGAATGGACAGAGGGAGTTGTGTCTTAGGACACATAAGGACATAACTAAACAGTTCAGTACATTTTTGTGTTGGAAATTTGTAAATGTTTTCAATATATGCTCATGATGTTTATTGTAATTATGAAAAAATACTTAATAAAAAAGATTGAACATAAATACACAGACATAAAAGCTCTCAATATATAAAAACAATTTTTTCTTTAAAAAACCCTGGGAGGCCGATTATTTCAGGTATCGGGTCCCTAACGGAAAATCTGGCAGCTTATATCGATCAGATAATGAGAATACATGTGGTAAACCTTAGGAGCTACTTGAGTGATTCCACCCACCTTATAAATATTATCAAGGATATTGAATGGAAAGACACTTTCCGCTTTGCCACACTGGACATTGCCTCGTTGTATACAAATATATCACATGTTCTGGGTCTGGAATGTTTCCAGCAATTCTTGGCGGTCGATGACCGGTTACCAGAGGTGCAGAAAAACTTCATTTTGGAGAGTATGAATTTTATATTATCAAATAATATTTTTACCTTCCAGGACACACTGTATCGCCAACGGTGTGGCGTGGCGATGGGCTCTAAAGTGGCACCCACCTTCGCCAATCTATTTATGGGTTTGTTTGAGCTACAATATATTTACTCATCCATTTTCTTTAAACATGTAATTATTTATAAAAGATACATCGATGATTTGTTCTTGATCTGGGATGATTCAGAAATTAACTTACCTTTTTTTCTCAAACACATAGAGAACAATAATTGGGGTCTTATTTTTCCCCCACAGTGAAAGAAAAAGCTATAGATTTTTTGGATCTAACCATCATGCACGAGGAGGGGGTCATTTTGACCAAAACTTTCTTCAAAAAGGTAGACAGTAACGGATATATTGATTTCACTAGTGATCACTACGATAAATGGTTATTGAATGTGCCTAGAAACCAATATCAGAGGATACGCAAAAATTGTACTTTAAATAAAGATTTTATTGAACAGGCTGGGGTCCTTAAAGATAGATTCCTTGACAAAAAATACCCCCACTCAGTGATTAAAAGAGCATATAAGGAAAATTTAGATTCCAAACAAATCGATCTAATCAAAGGGAACAATAAACACTCAGATACAGAAAATGATCGTAGGTTTTCTCTAAATTTCTTGACCACTTATAGTAGGGAGTGTGTGAGATTTAAAAATATTATTCAAAAACACTGGAACATTCTTCTAAATGATCCTTTTCTGAAGGATGTGCTTCCATCAAAACCAGGTATCACTTATAGGAGGGCATCGAACCTGAAAAATCACTTAGCCCCTAGTAGGCTAAGGAACATATCCCCAGGACCTACTATTTACAAACCCATGGGAGTATTCAAATGTGGTACAAAGAACTGTCTATGCTGTAAATCAATACAACACAAAAGGTTTTCTTTTGGCTCCACTCCAGGGGGTACTGAGTTCACTATAAAGGGTCATATGACCTGTCAATCCGAGTTCGTTGTTTATCTTAAGTGTGACTGCAACATGCGTTATGTTGGCAGGACCACACAAGCACTCCACAACAGAATTAACTCACATAGGCACAACATAAAAATAGGATTTATGCTTCATGGCCTATCTAGGCACATAACCATGGTCCATGACAAAAAATCCAGCCTAAGAGTGACGCCTATTAAACAGATACCCCCTCATACCCCTAATCGTAATGAATTATTGAATAAGAAAGAAACCTATTGGATTTACAAACTTAATACACTTAAACCGTTGGGGCTCAATGAGGTGACTGATTTATTTCATTAGAGGTTCATTTTTTAAAGAAAAAATTGTTTTTATATATTGAGAGCTTTTATGTCTGTGTATTTATATTATAATTTTTTTTCCTATATATAGTTTTATATTTATATTTATATTATATTTTTTTTATATATAATTTTATATATATATTTTTTTTTTATATATTTGTACTTTGCCTTGCTTTTATCGTCCCCTTTTTAGGCATAGTAATTTTAATTGGTTTATTGCCAGGTCTTATATTACCTATCGTTTCATATATTTATCCGTACTTTTTACTTATGTGGTTTAAATCTGTGTTTATGCATATATTTTTTTCTCACCCAGGTTTTTATGTGTATGTGTGTATGTGTATATATAATATATATATATATATATATATATATATGTGTGTGTATGTATGTATATATATATGTGTACGTGTATGTTTTTTCCATGTATAGCTGGGTTTTACATGAAGTTTTTTAGTTTTCCTTCTCTTCTCGTTTTTCTCCTTTCTTTCCCAGGGTAGGTGCAATAGGTCTTTTTTCTTGCCTTTGTACTCACTTGACCCGTGGGATCACTGATTGTGATTCCACTATCACACTTTGCAATTAATGTTTTTTTTTAATCCCATCGGTGTTCACTTTGTGGGCTAATGTTTCTATGGAAGATTCAGTATTAATCCTTTTTCAATAGTATAGTGTTGTTTGTAAATACTTCCCCTGTAAGTTCTAGAGACGGACACATGTAGTCTTCCTTCTGTATAATTATAATACTATTTTTTCCGTCACATGGGTATCTAGGTGATTTTTTTACATGTGTGGGCTAGACCTACTGATAGCGTGAGGCGACAAGATACACGCTATATAGATACGTTCAGGACTATGCACATTTTTGTTCATTATATTTCCCTTGGTTTGATTCTCTTTGAACCCCGCTTTTAAATACTCTTATAGTTTTTGTTGCCTCACATATATAGCCCCTTGCATATAATTAGATTCCCGTTTATAGACATGATGGCATCCTCTATGGAGCTCACGCTCAATACCTTTTTTTTCCCACCGCATGCGCAGTAAGAGTTTTTCCCACGCTTCTGAACCCGTTTAACCTCACACAGTACTTCAGCTTCTTGTCTTTTCATTACCGCATGCGCAATAGTTTTTTTCCCACGGTCTTGAACTGTTTGACCCCAGCGCTCTTTTGCTACTTAAATACATGTATTACCTTTTCTGTCTTATTTCACTATTCTTTTCCACACACAGTTTGTTTTTTATTCACATGATTGGGTTCATCTGATTAAATAAAATATATTCTTTCCAGTGTTCACTCCTGCCCGCACTGATGGCTCAAGGGTTGTAACCCTTAAAAGATATACTTTCTATACTAATTCTATGTTCCTTGTGGGTTCGATTCTGACTTAATTCACCTTTCACATCTTGATTCTGATCTACTTGGGTGTTCTTTTTATATGTATTTCAGCACCAGCAATAAATACATGGCACTCATTTTTTCTTTTTTTCTTTTTATTTGGTTAGATCTTTGATCTTGGTTTCCATGGGTATATCTTCATTGAAGGTTGTTCTGATTTGCACCTAAATCATGTTACTACGTCATACATTGAATGTATAGAATTCCCGCCGATTTTTTTCTGTAAATTGGGCGGTCTGATGACGTCACACCCAAGGATATATGTGTCCAGTCTGTTTCTTTGTCTGTAGATTTTGATGTTTCTTGTGCCTGTATTGTCCTGAGGAAGGGAGCAGTGCCTCCTGAAACGCGTAGACCAGACCTGAGCATGAAATAAAGTAACATTAATTTAATCATCTTCATGAGTGGTCGTTGGCGCGGTATTGAAATTACCCTTTTCCTACCTATATCTATTGAAATTTTGTTCTGAAAGTCCTTCAGAGAAAAACATTGTAATCTGTAGCATATGCCATAACAAGTTGAACAGAGGCCAGGGAAAAGGCAACCTGAGCACCACCACTATGCAGTACCACATGGCAACCAAGCACCCCAGTAGTTGGGCACAACACCAGGGTACCAAATTTGTGTCTGTGGGTCAGACCATTGCCATGTCACCTGTGGTATGTCCTTCACAATCTGCTGTCCAGGAAGCAAGCGTTCAAACATCCTGCTAACCAGGGCTGTGGAGTCGGAGTCGGAGTCGGAGTCGTGGAGTCGGAGTCGGAGTCGGAGCTCATTTTGGTGGAGTCGGAGTCGGTATAAAATGCACCGACTCCGACTCCTAAAATATATAATAAATTGGGGACAGGAGTGCAATGCAGAATGTGCTGAATATTTTACTAAATAACAACATTTAGTATAATGCTTATATTTAAGTGAAAAATTTATTGTAGTACAATGTGAACATCAGATATTTAATTGTTTTTATGATACAATAATCAAGATATTTGGATAGAACATAAAATATTTATTGGAATACAACTTTAGAACACAAAAAAACTAATAAATTGTAAATATGTAATATATATAATATATATATATATACAGTGTATATACACACACACAAGATATATATGTAATCTACTGTATATTACATAGTGTATTACATATTTACAATTTATTACAGTTTTTTGTGTTCTAAAGTTGTATTCCAATAAATATATTTTATGTTCTATCCAAATATCTTGATTATTGTATCATAAAAATTATTAAATGTCTGATGTTCACATACACATATTCATGTACTACAATAAATTTTTCACCTAACTATAAGCAATATATGTAGGAGTCGGAGTCGGAGCCGGAGTCGGAGTCGGAGCCGGAGTCGGAGTCGGTGCAAGAGAATTTGAGGAGTCGGAGTCGAAGGTTTGGCTTACCGACTCCACAGCCCTGCTGCTAACAAGGTGCAATTGTACAGACACACCAAACTTTAACCACATCCACTTCCTTGTCCCAGGGAAGCATCCAGTTGTCAGTGCCTGAGATTTTGGAAAGGAAGTGTAAATACCCAGCCATGCACCCACATGCACAAAACCTAAACTCGCACATTGCCAAATTGCTAGCCGTAGAGATGTTGCCGTTTAGGCTTGTGGTAACATAGTGTTTCTGTGATCTCTTGGCTTTGGCTGCCCTACGATAGTTTTCCCAGCCACCACTATTTTGCCTGTTGTGCCGTCCCCTCCTTACACACGCACGTGTTAAACAATCGCAACTGTGCTCTGACCAACGCCGTAACTGGAAAGGTCCACCTAACAGACGCGTAAACAAGTTGTTGTGGACAGGGACGATACATATCTGTTACGGCACAGTGAGTGAACCTGGTGGAGGCTGGGACAAACTCACAAACTGTAACATCACAGATCTTACCTACACCAAGAATTGCGGGCCCAACTTCTACCAGTGTTTCCGCCTCATCATATGCTACTCTCTGTCTCCCCTCCTCCTCCTGCTTCTCATTCTCTGCTGAATTACCCTCCCTATCACTGCCAAGCTGGTAGCTGTGCAGCAGCGTATCGGCAAAGCGGCAACATGCTCTGCTGAAGCGGATCTGTTTAGGTTCCAAACCACACACTGTAGCAGAGCTGTGGCAAAGTATAAAAGAGCAGACCGATGAGGGGCTCTTCCCGATGCACCTCCAGCCTGGCCTGGTCGTTTGTGACAATAGGCGTAATCTGCTGGCGGCTTTAAAGGTCGGCAAGCTGGTAGATGTGCTATGCATGGCTCACGTGCTGAACCTAGTTGTTTGGAAATTTATGGAAACATAGCCTGACTTGCCATACCTATTTGAGAAGGTGTGCCGTACTAGTGCCCATTACTGAGCAGCAGAGGGCAGTAGCTGAATACCAGTTTCAACATGCCCATCGAGTCAGCCACCACACATAACAACTGTTGAGTGGGTGTGGATCGCTGACATTTGTGAGGTTCTTGAGAACTTTGAGTACTGCACCAAGCTAGCGAGCGGTGATCAGTTCAGGCTATTAGCCTAACCATCCTGCTGTGACTGGTGAAACAATCACTGCATAATCTCAAAGAGGAAGCTTTGAGTGCTGAGCATGTGGCTATGGGGCCAGATTTCGCAATGGGTGATACTATCCAGCCTAGCCAATATTCTTTGGCAACATTGAATGATGTTGAGGAGGAAGAAGACTTGTTTTTCTGTGCTACCCAGGGGACTCCCAAAGCTACACAGGGGACTCTCAACCTCAGCTTCATGTCTGTCCAACATGGATGGGCTGGAGATGGAGGAGAGGATGGGTATTGTTCCTCCTGGTGGGGATACAGAACCTTTGCCTGTTTGCAGCTTGGCCCACATGGCGCAGTTCATGTGTAAGTGTCTGTGGTAGGACTCTTATGTGATACACATTTTAGTCAACAACCTATACTGGTTAGCCACCTTTCTGAACCCATGGTACAAGGATAAATTTGCTTCTCTCCTTTGGAGTCACCAATAGGTTTCACAATGGAATCTTTCAGGAGGGTCATTCTAGATCAGTTTGAAAACATCACCCTCAGACAACGCTGGCGGCAGAGTTACTGGCTGTTTTCACCACCAAGGATTAATGGGGAGAGACACCAAGTATAACAGAGGTGGGGGGAAAATGTGCACAAACTGAGCCATTTTCAATAAACCAGGTCATCAGCAAGGGCTATCTGTGCCTGTAACAATGCCAAGGAGGGAGAAGTTGCATAACCTGGTCAAGGGGTACTTATGTGACCATACCTGCGTTCTTTCTGACTCTTCAGTTCCCTTTAATTAATGGGTTTCCAAGTTTAACACTTGGCCCGACCTCTCCTTAAATGCCTTGGTGGTGCTGGCCTGCCCTGCTGGTAGTGTGATGTCAGAGTTTGTTTTCAGTTGTGCTGGGGCAATTATCACTGATAGGCGCTCACGCCTCTCTACAGAAAATGCAGACAGACTTACTCTGATTAAATTCAACAAGGACTTGATTTTTCCACAGTTTGCAATCCCTCCAGATGAGAGCAAGCCAAACTAAATTCCACCAAAATGTTGATTTGGACTACTGCTGTTAACGTCCACCCCTTGCCATACAAAGCCGTTTCTTTCCTGCGTCAACCTTGAGTCAGTCTATATGGCTAATTTTTGTAAACGCTATGCACATTTTGCAGTGGCGGACAAACTAGGATAGTACTCCTACTCCAGCCTAACTACTATTTGTTATTGGAGAACCTTGTGATGGTGACTCCCTGCATCAACCGTGACTCGGGCCATAGGGCTAATTTTTTTAAACAATATATATGTCCCACTTTGCTGCATTTTGTAACCTTTCACCCTTTGGTGCCTTTCATGTGGCACTAAAGGGTGGTTAGCCTTGTATTTAGCCAAAAAATAATCAAAAATAAATAAAAAAAAAAACGACGTGGGGTTACCCCTATTTTTGGTAGCCAGCTAGACTAAAGCAGACGGCTGCAGCCTCCAGACCACAGCTGGCAGCTTCACCTTAGCTGGTATTACAAAACAGAGGGCACCCCTTGCTGTTATTTTAAATTGAATTAATTGAAAATAAAAAACGTGGGGTCCCCCCAAATTGTCCCACTAGCCACGGTAAAGCGGACAGCTGTGGTCTGGTATTCTCCGAGGGAGGTCCATGGTTAATGGATTCTCCCCAGTCTAAAAGTAGCAGGCCACAGCCACCCCAGAAGTGGCGCATACATTAGATGCGCCAATCCTGATGCTTCGCCCTAGCTCATCCCGTTGCCCTGGTGTGGTGGCAAAACGGGGTAAAATATGGGGTTGATACCAGCTGTGTAATGTCACCTGGCATCAGGCCCTGGCATTAATGATGTCACAGCATCTATCAGATACCCGACATCACTAACCCAGTCAGTAATAAAAAAAATAGATAAAGAAAATATTTGAAAAAACACTCCCCAACACATTCTCTTTTTCACCAATTTATTGAAAAGAAAAAAATCTGGATCCGGAGTTATCCAATAAGGGGGTCCGACAACGATCCATACCATACTCACCGTCCCAGTGAATGAAGAACAGAATGTTCCCCATTGACTGGGAGAGCAGTTCAGTGACCGGAGCTAACATCATTAGGTCAGGCCAGGTCACTACAGGGCATAACCAGCACCGATGTCATGGGGTTAGCTGGGTTCATTGCTTGCAGTAATGAACTCAGCTGAACTCATGACATCAGCGCTCGTCACTAAGTTCCATGGCTGCCACGTTCTCTTACGAACTAGCCCGTGTCATCACCGCTAGTCACAGTCTCAGGCCACCCGCGAGACTTCATGTGAGAACGCGGCATCATGGAAGTCAGTGATGAGCGCTGATGTCACGAGTTCAACAGAGCTCATCACAGCAGGTAATTATCTGAGCTAACCTCCTGATGGCAGCGCTCATCATGCCCGCAGCTGCTTGCACACTGCTGTGTGAGTCACTGTAGGGTTGGCTAGGGCAGTGCGACATACACTGCAGGGGGGCACTGATAGACTGAAGCCACACGGAAGTTCTTCCGTGTGGCTTCAGGGGATCCCAGAAACCATATGCGAGTCATAAATGCATGCAGGCATATTCTCCAAGTTCTCCCCATTCAATTTCATTACTTTCCCATCCATTTCAGCCTTTTCCTTAGGCCCCCAGATCTCTTTGTTGGGTCCAGCAGAAAATCACTCGCATTTTCCATTGACTTGCTTTGTACTCGCAATTTAAAACAAATATGTGAGTATTGCAAACTACTTGTTACGAGTGTAGCAATTTCAAATATTATGGGACTCACTCATCTCTAACTAGCTCTCCTGCTCTATTAACAAAGTTTCCCTCCTTGTTGAAAAATTGCCATTTAAAGCCTTTCAGCCTGACAACGTAATCCATTGTATTGAAAGAAGAAAGGACCTCTCCTCATTAAATTATTTATTGTACGCATAAGGGAATTGTGTTCATATATGGTATTGTATGGAGATTTACTTTTATTTTTGTCCAATGAGTTGAGCAAAGTTTCAAATCTTTGTCCACCGCATTCTTGCAAAAATGAATGATATCTTTGTTGCAGTTGATATAATTATTCAAGCTACTGACTTTTTCTCATGTAACTAGCCTGTAGAATCGGTGCACTTAAGATGTCGCTTACCTCTTGTTTATGTCTGTTCCCATGGCTACTGGCAGTGTCACTCCTAATACGTATACGATGTCCGTGCTGCCTTGCCACCAGTGGGTCCACTATCACTATGGCAGCGGCGCATGCGCAGTAACCGAATGACGCATCCCTGCTTCCGCACATGCGCTGTGTTGTCTGACGGCCGACCGCGTGCACTGTGTTGTCTGAAGGCTGACCTGCCCGATGTGTTGCGGTGGACAGACTGTGCATGTGTCACCTCTGGTGATGACATATGCGGAAGTGAACAGCAGCGGGCATTCAAAAGTAGACAAACAGAAGAGGACACCTCTCCCTCCCTGATGAAGTCGTATATGGGACGTACTACACCACTGGCGAAACACGTGTTGGTGGGTCCTGGGGGAATTTTTTTGTCTTAGGACATGGATTTCTGGCAGCTTCTATATGCACTTAGCACTTTTTTGGTAGGTATATGTTACCATTCAGGGATATTTTCCCTGCATGTTAGCTACTTTATGCACCAGGCACTTTACTATAGGGGGAGACCTCTCTGATGACATTTACATTATACACAATTGTTATATAAGCTCATTTTTATCCCCCATTTTAGGAGCCTGCTCTGCATATAATATTTATAATCTGGAAGTATATATTGTGATCTTTATGCTATATTTATCAATTCCTGCTTCTGCATCATTACCATGATGATTACCAAGGCTGAAATGGATGAGAGAGTGATTAGCTGAATGGGGAGAGCCTGGAGAATATGCCTGCATGCATTTATGACTCACATATGGTTTCTAGGATCCTCTGAAGCCACACGGAAGAACTTTTTTATATGGGTTCAGTCTGTCGTGCCCCTGCAGTGTATGTCGCACTGCCCTGGCCAGCCCTTCAGTGACTCACACAGCAGTGTGCGAGCAGCTGCGGGGATGATGAGCGCTGCCGTCAGGAGGTTAGCTCAGATCATTACCTGGTGTGATGACCTCCCCTGAACTCGTCACGTCAGCGCTCGTCACTGACTTCCATGATGCCGCATTCTCACATGAAGTCTCGCGGGTGACCTGAAGTGGGCTCACGGGACAGTTTGAGTCAGAACGCGGCGGCCATGGAACTCAGTCACGAGAGTTGATGTCACGAGTTCAGCTGAGTTCATTACTGCAGGTAATGAACTCCGCTAACCACTAGGCACCAACAGACTGAAGCTACACAGAAGTTCTTCCATGTGGCTTCAGGGGATCACATAAAGCATATGCGAGTCATAAATGCATGCAAGCATATTCGCCAAGCTCTCCCCATTCAGTTTCATTACTTTCCTATCCAATTCAGCCTTTTCCTCAGACTCCCAGACCTCTTTGATAGGTCCGGCAGAAAATTACTCCCATTCCCCAGTGACTTGCATTGTACTCGCTATTCGGAACGAATATGCGAGTATTACAAATTGCTCATTACGAGTGTAGTGATTACGAATATTACAGTACTCGCTCATCTCTAATTATTACGTGTTAGGTCTCATTAGTGTTGCTTCCTATTCCTGCCATTACACACATTTTATTTTAGGCTGCCATGACTCCATCTTTTTACATAATTCTTTAGACTCAAAATCAGTGAACTGTAAACTCTTCATAAAATTAAGATGTTGCTGGCCATTCTTTCTCCTGGAATAACCAGGAGTTAGGTCCTGCTCCTCATCACCCGTACGTGAGGGGAAGAGTACACTTTGTCATTAAAGCATTTATACCCTGCTCCTCACTTACGGAAACCTACTGTCACGGGTGTGTCATGTGTTTTCTGGCCATAGAAGGTCACAGCGTTTGGCTGCACAGAATGATCCCTGACTTTCCATTGTTCCTGCTGTCAATATTCATTAGCATAGGTAGCTTTCCTGTTGGATTCATCTCTCTCCCTTTTGGACCCCAACAGAAGCTTGCCTTCCCCTCAGCTGCTGTTCAAAAGCATTATCTTGGTGCTTAAATACACTTTCCTTCTTTGAACTGGTGCTGGTGATATTTTCAGTTTATTCAAGCCTTGGTTGCAAGCAGGTGGCTTGTACTCTTCTGTGGTATTGTTGTTGAATTTTTTTTAACTTCTACCTGTGTCATCTGTATATAAGTAGTTCATGCATTTTCCCCCCTGTGTGTCTTCTTTGTGTCATCTATAGTGATTAGTGGGATTGACTAAGAGCTCATCCCATCCGTTCCCTATTTAGCGCCCAGCACCAGTGATACCTATGGTTAGGTATCAGGCTTGGCGCTTATGTACAGAACCTATCTAGAGTGGTGAGGGAACCCAGGGACCAGCAGTAGTTTTGATTAGGGCTCACATCTTCCCTTTCCCTAGATGCAGGGTTTCCCTTTCCCTAGATGCAGAGTTTCCCTACCTTTCACAGTTCGCTAGGTACTTCACCGTACCTAGCATGACACCTACCTACCATCAAGGCATTAAAAATGGACGAGTCAAATGTGTAAGTGAAAACTATATTTTTTAAAAAATACAGGTAATGCCAATTCGTATTACTTTAAGGGTCAGCACTCACGGCGAGTAATACGGGGCAAGTGTAATGCGATAAAAAAAAATCACATTCAACTGAGACCAATATTAGTCTATGGGTCCGCTTTTTTTTTTCTCAGCCCTAATTAGATCGAGAAAACAATTGCAGCACGCTGTGGGTGGAATGCTATCCTGTTTCATTAGCACGCATTCAAGTCTATGGGGGCAATAGAAACATCGCATTGCACTCGCGTTACACCGGTGTAACGCAAGTGCAGTGTGATTCTTGCATCAACTGGCAACGGAGGACATTGGGAGATAAATTCCTCCCTCTCCACCATAGCTTCCCTCTGCAGTGCCGGCCCGCCCCCCGCAACTGTGGTCTGATCACACGATAGGACCACAGTCACATGACACTCGCATGACACTCTGATCCCGCTGTGCTGTGAGCATGTGCCGAGTGCCATGCGAACACTCGAACAAATCCCCATGTGGCCTCAGCCTAACAAAGTTAATACTAGTGGCAGCATCCTACTAGAAATACCATCAGGATTAGATATTTTCTCGGATTTTTTATTTTTTTTGTTAATTTAAATGCGCTTGTGTTTTCAAACAAATGTTCATATGTAAAAGCATTAAGTAGCAAAAATACTAAGCAAATCCTGAAAGCTTCCTGAAAGCTTCCATTGGAATACAGCATAATGGACAGCTCTTCTGTGTGTATGGCAGAATATGTTCTATTTTTATTATTTCAAAACCACTACATGAAGCAGAACATAACGGGGGTGTGTACAGAGCATAAGTTGAGCATAGGAAATATTTAAAAACACTAATATTTCTCTTTTTCTTTTTAGAATGCACTAATTAGCTGTGTCAATAGGAATGAAAGTAAGTATTATATATAAGTACAGTATATATATTGGGTCCTATACGTTAATTATTTATTCAACCAGTTTTATAGATTACTATTTTCGCTACTTATTTAAAGTTCAGGAAAAATACTTTTGTAAAAAAAAATTCTTAAATGTATTATCATCTAATTGGATTCTTTCATGAAATAGATATGTTCCATAGTGTTGGCACCTTTCAAATTGTTCCAGAAAATTAAGTATTGCTCTCAGAAGATTATTGCAATTACACATGTTTTGTTATACAGATGTTTATCTCATTTGTGTGTATTAGAACAACACAATAAAACAGAGAAAAAAAAAGCCAAATTGGACAAAATTTTACGCAAAACTCCAAAAAAGGGCCAGTCAAAATTGTTGACACCTTTCAAAAATTGTGGGTAAACATCTTTGTTTCAATCACTCACCTGTGGCAAGTAACAGGTGTGGGTAAAATTAAATTCATATCTAAATCCAGTTAGAGGGGAGACGTTGACTCATTGTTTGTATTGTGTGTCTGTGTCTGTGTATTATGCCTCACTAAAGCTGGGGTCACACTAAACGACAGCGACAACGACGTCGCTGTTACGTCACCATTTTCTGTGACGTAGCAGCGACCTTGTAAGTCGCTGTTATGATCGCTGCTTAGCTGTCAAACACAGCAGCCGAAGCAGCGATCATAACGTCGCTACATGTGCAGAGAGCAGGGAGCCGCGCACACTGAGCGCTGGCTGCTTGCTCTCCTAGCTACCGTACACATCGGGTTAATTAACCCGATGTGTACTGCAGCTACATGTCAGTGCAGAGAGCAGGGAGCCGCGCACACTGAGCGTTGGCTCCTTGCTCTCCTAGCTACCGTACACATCGGGTTAATTAACCCGATGTGTACTGCAGCTACATGTCACAGTGCAGAGAGCAGGGAGCCGCGCACACTGCTTAGCGCTGGCTCCCTGCTCTCCTAGCTACAGTACACATCGGGTTAATTACACGATGTGTACTGCAGCTACATGTGCACAGAGCAGGAGCCGGCGCTGGCAGCAAGAGCGGCGGAGGCTGGTAACGAAGGTAAATATCGGGTAACCACCTTGGTTACCCGATGTTTACCTTGGTTACAGCTTACCGCAGCTGCCAGACGCCGGCTCCTGCTCGCTTCATTTCGTCACTCTCTCGCTGTCACACACAGCGATGTGTGCGTCACAGCGGGAGAGCGACGACCAAAAAATGAAGCTGGACATTCAGCAACGAGCGGCGACCTCACAGCAGGGGCCAGCTCGTTGCTGGATGTCACACACAGCGACAGCGACGGGACGTCGCTGCAACGTCACAGAAAATGGTGACGTAGCAGCGACGTCGTTGTCGTTGTCGCTGTGTGTGACACCACCATAAGCAAGCATAATAGAAATGGGGAAAAAAGAACTGTCTGAAGACATGAGAACCAAATTTATTGAAAAATATCAATCTCAAGGTTTCAATTCCATCTCCAGAGATATTGTTGTTCCTTTGTCCATGCTGCACAACATAATCATTAAGTATAACATTTGTGGCAATGTAGCTAATTTCCCTGTACATGGACAGCAGATACAATTTTTTAAGTGTTGTTACACTGGATAGTCCAGATGGTGGATAAGCAGTCCAATCAAGTTCCAAGGAAATTCAAGCTGTCTTGCTGGCTCAGGGTGCATCAGTGTCAACATGAACCTCATTATTTCAATTAAATTAAACACTATGGCAAGAGACACAGTTGGACCCCACTGCTGATAAAGAGACATAAAAAAGATAGGTTGTAGTTTGCCAAAATATGCGTAAGCTAAAATCCTTCTGGGAAAGTGTATTAAGGACAGATGAGACCCAGCTAGAGTTTTTAGTAAAACATATCATTCTACTGTTTACTAAATGTGAGGAAATAGGGATATATTCTGAGCTATAAGCCATATTCCTATATGCCATCTTGTCAAGGTACTCAGGCCTAAGGAAGCTTCAATCAGTACGCTAATTAACTTGAGGAAATTGTTTAGCAATGGTGTGAACAAAAGACAATCTCCTATGATATGGAAATTAGGTGAGCTGGAGCTGTTTATAGACCCTGAGAACACAAAGGGAAAGGAAGACACCCCCCTCGGGGACCCTGTAGAAGAAGTTCCTAACTAGTTAACAGGCATCCTGAACACCCGAGACAGCCAGGCACCAGGAATAAAGGTGTAATATCTTGTGAGCCACGCTTCCTATAAATATGTCAAGCAGAAATATGGCATCCCGGCATGCTGACGATTCCAGCACATTTTATATAGGTGTGGGACCTTTGTAGGTATCCCATCTGTCCTACCATTGTGAAGGTAAAATCATAACTGTAAAAATGAGAGGATTGGCGTCCGCCTACGACGTTCCCATGCAAAGTTATGTCCAATAATCGCTTTGGGATATTATTTTAGAGTCAGGACAGGGGTGGGACAGTGCTCCCCTGTGAGTTCACCAAAAGGGGAGGGGACATGGATTGAGCCAGTTTGATAAGCCCAGTTAAGACATTTTTAGCTTGTCTTTGCTCGGGGGTCAAGTGTACTATACACCTGTGAGAAAGTCTTTAGAACCCTGGTCGAAAGGCGCCCCCCTGTGGCCAGACGCATAAGGTAACTGCCTGATCTGCCTCTGTTTGTAACCATGCCTTATTTGTAGATGTACTCTGACCTATGTATTCTGTAAATTCCATATTGTATATATTGCAGTTTCTAGTGTGCCTTAGGCCGATTAAAATATATAATTAATCTTGGGCTGTTCTGTTTTATGTCGATCCTGAACTCCACGTCTGTGTGCTCGGCTTAATTTTTATCGTAATCGATTGGTGGCAGCGAGTTTATGCCAAGGATCATTGTGAGGTAACCAGTGAGATCTGAGGGAGGTTTAGATATACTCCGTCCGCTGAGGTCGGGGGAATAAGACGCCGAATATTATGGAAGAGGTAGAGAATCTCCTCATAAAGCAAATTGATAAAGCAGCGAGTCTTGAAGAGGTAATTATTATGGGGGACTTAACTATCCTGATATAAATTGGGGAACAGAAACTTGCAGTTCCAGCAAAGGAAATAGATTTTTGATAACAATGAAAGATAATTACCTTTCACAAATGGTACATGACCCCACAAGAGGGGGAGCACTACTAGACCTTGTACTAACCAATAGGCCAGACCGCATATCAAATATACAAGTTGGGGGTTACTTGGGGAATAGTGATCACAAAATAATAAGTTTTCATGTATTCTTTAGTAAGATGTCTAGTAGAGGGGCTACAAGGACACTAAACTTCAGGAAAGCAAATTTTAAACGGTTGAGAGATGATCTTAGTGCAATAAACTGGGATGATGTACTAAGTAATAAAAGTACACAAAGCAAATGGGAGACTTTTATGAGCATCCTGAATAGGGCTTGTGCAGAAAATATACCCTATGGGAACAAACATGCTAGAAATAGGAGGAAACCCCTATGGCTAAATAGAGCTGTAAGGGAAGCAATAAAAGAAAAACAGAAAGCCTTAAAAGAATTAAAGAGGGTAGGTAGTGATGAGGCATTATATAATTATAGAAAATTAAATAAAATATGTAAAAAGCAAATTAAGTTAGCTAAGTTTGAGACAGAGAGACTCATTGCGAGAGAAAGTAAAAATAATCCTAAAATATTCTTTAACTACATAAACAGTAAAAAACTGAAAAGCGATAGTGTTGGCCCCCTTAAAAATAGTCGTGGTGAAATGGTGGAAGGGGATGAGGGTAAAGCCAACCTGCTGAATGACTTTTTTTCTACGGTTTTTATACAAGAAAATGCCATGGCAGATGACATGACCAGTGATACCATAAATTCACCCTTGAATATTACCTGCTTAACCCAGCAGGAAGTACGCCGCCGCCTCGAAATCACTAAGGTTGACAAATCTCCGGGCCCGGATGGCATACACCCCAGAGTACTACAGGAATTGAGTTCTGTGATAGGTAGGCCATTATTTTTAATCTTCTCAGATTCCTTAATAACAGGGTCGGTACCGCAGGACTGGCGCATAGCAAATGTGGTGCCAATATTCAAAAAGGGGACAAAAACTGAGCCGGGAAATTATAGGCCGGTAAGTTTTTAACCTCTACGGTTGGTAAAATCCTTGAGGGTTTCTTGAGAGATGCTATACTGGAGTATCTCAAGAAAAATAACCTTATGACAGAGTATCAACATGGGTTTATGAGGGATCGATCCTGTCAAACTAATTTGATCAGCTTCTATGAAGAGGTAAGTTCAAGCCTGGACCAGGGAAATGCAGTGGATGTTGTGTATATGGACTTTTCAAAAGCTTTTGATACGGTGCCGCACAAAAGGTTGGTACATAAAATGAGAATAATGGGGATAGGGGAAAATATGTGTAACTGGGTTAAAAACTGGCTCAGTGATAGGAAACAAAGGGTGGTCATTAATGGTACGTACTCAGACTGGGTCTCAGTTCATAGTGGGGTACCACAGGGGTCAGTATTGGGCCCGCTTCTTTTCAACATATTTATAAATGACCTTGTTGGGGGCATGCGGAGTAGAATTTCAATATTTGCAGATGATACTAAACTCTGCAGGGTAATCAATACAGAGGAGGATAATTTTATATTACAGGGAGATTTATGTAAATTGGAGGATTGGGCTGAGAAGTGGCAATTGAAGTTTAATGTAGATAAATGTAAGGCCATGCACTTGGGTAGAGGAAATAACATTTATGATTATGTACTTAATTGTAGAACACTGGGTAAAACAGACACAGAAAAAGACTTGGGTGTATGGGTGGATGGTAAACTTCACTTTAGTGGACAGTGTCAGGCAACTGCTGCCAGGGCTAATAAAATAATGGGATGTATTAAAAGAGGTATAAGTGATCATGAAAAAAATATAGTTCTACCTCTGTACAAGTCACTAGTGCGACCGCACTTAGAATACTGTGTACAATTCTGGTCACCGATATATAAGAAGGACATAGCTGAACTGGAGAGGGTGCAGAGAAGAGCGACCAAGATTATTAGAGGAATGGGTGGGCTGCAATACCAAGACAGGTTATTAAACTTGGGGTTATTTAGTTTGGAAAAACGAAGGCTTAGGGGGGATCTAATCACAATGTATAAATATATGAGGGGACAGTACAGAGACCTTTCCAAAGATCTTTTTACACCTAGGCCTGCGACTGGAACACGGGGGCATCCGCTACGTCTTGAGGAAAGAAGGTTTAATCATAATCACAGACGAGGATTCTTTACTGTACGAGAAGTGAGACTATGGAACTCTCTGCCGCATGATGTTGTAATGAGTGATTCACTACTAACATTTAAGCAGAGCCTGGATGCCTTTCTTGAAAAATTTAATATTACCAGTTATGTATATTAGATTTTATGACAGGGTATTGATCCAGGGAACTAGTCTGATTGCCGGATGTGGAGTCAGGAAGGAAATTTTTTCCCCATTGGAACTTGTTTGCCACATTGTGGTTTTTTTTGCCTTCCTCTGGATCAACATGTTAAGCTACGGGTTGAACTAGATGGACTTAGAGTCTCCATTCAACCTTAAAAACTATGATACTATGATACTATGAATACATACCTTACTCTCACCGGGAACCCTTCAATCATCGGCATAGTAGAATAGCGGCCTCCTTGCTTATTGTCGGGCAATTCCATAATTGGCCTGACTATAAGAGGGGCGCTAGAGAGCGCGTCACATGCTCTGTCTGTCGGATGGTAGAAAGGAGGGGTGTGACTCCCGCTTCCTACCCCCCGTTTCGTGACATATTGGTGGCCAGCGGTGGGATCGAGATAATAGTGTGTGTGTGTGAGAGTGTGAGACCCATGGCAAGAGGATGAGGAAAATGAGAGACCGCACGCCGTCCGCTGTGCCGGATAACTTTATTCACATAAGTGCAGGGTAAAAGGGCTGAAGGTGCACTGTGAGCTGGCTCCTTGAAGAGGGACGACGGCCGTTTCGCCTATTGATTAGGCTTCCACGGGCTTCCACTTATGTGAATAAAGTTATCTGGCACAGCGGACGGAGTGCGGTCTCTCATTTTCCTCATCTTCTTGCCTATCAACTTCTTTGTCTGACGAGCACCCCGCTTCTGGACACGTGGTTCTTCCAGCCCTTCACCTGGACGCAGGTGATAATGCAGGTAACTGGCGGTGGTGCAGGACTTCTTCTGCTGCATCGCTATAGTGTGAGACCCATACTCCCAGAAACTAAAGACTGCCAGTAGCAGCTGTGGCTGCTAGGGTCTTAAGACCAGCTCAACACTAGAGTGTCAGAGTGCAGATACTGTAAGGTGTGTGGGTGCATCAGGTGTCAGTTCTGTGTCAGTGACCAAAGTCTGCAAGAATGGCTGAGAGCACCAGGGGCCGCAAAGCTAAAGAACTGGCCAATGCTCTGGCCGGAGCCGAAGAGGTGGAGCACGGTGTCATGCGCAGCGATGAGGAGGTTGTCCACGAGTCCTCCAGGAGCCCGACGCCAGAGAGACGCTCTGCAGAGGACATTGCACAACCTGGCACTTATGGAAAAGATGACGAGGAGCACACCCAAAGGTCCTCAGGGAGCCAGATGCCAGTCCTCCGCTCTGCAGAGGACAGTGAATCACCAGGCTCTTCAGCGTGCCGCAGATCACCACTTGCCAATCCACCGAGCCTGGCAGGCTCGGATGCCCTTCTACAAATGGCTATGGCCCTACTCCAGGCTGGAGACCGGGAGGGCTACAAGGACCTCATGACTGACCGCAAGGCAGAGCATGAGGCTGCAGAGCGAGAGCGCAAGGCAGAGTGTGAGGCTGCGGAGCGACATCGCAAGGCAGAGCGTGAGGCTGCAGAGCGAGATCGACAGGCAGAGCATGACCACCAGCTGCAGCTAGCTCAGCTCCAGCCCTCATCATCCACCCGTGACCATCGAGACACCAAGCTTCCAAAGGTCTGTGTTGAGGACTTCCCAGTGCTGGAGAAGGATGGAGACTTGGACTCTTTACTGACGGCCTTTGAACAGACGTGCCGGCAGCACTATCTGGACAAGGACCAGTGGGCCAAGTACCTGACCCCCGTTTAAGGGGTAAGGCCCTGGAAATCCTTGGGGACGTGCCTGCTGAGGCAGATCAGGGCTATGACACCATCAAGCGGGCCCTGATCCAACAGTACAACCTTACTCCGGAGTCCTACCGCAAGAAGTTCCGGAGCCTGCAGAAGGGACCAAAGGACACCTGGGCTGACCACCGGCGGGCCCTTGCCAGAGCTGCCGACCACTGGACCCAAGGCCTGCAGCTTACCACTGGACCGGAAATCCTGGATTTGTTCATCACGAAGAAACTCTTGTGGAACTGCCCTGAGGCTCTCCACCAGTTCATCCGAGACCAGAAGCCAAAGGGGTCCACTGCTACAGCTGCCCTGGCGGATGACTACACCAACAATCGGGCCCCTGAGGCCAAGAGAGCGGCCACCAGCAGCACCTGGAGAGGTGGTAAGATGAATCCTGCGACTGCCCCACCTGCCCCTAGACTGCAGGGGGTGTTTTTCTCGACTCCCCTCTCCAGGCCAGTGGCATAACCAAGACGGTGCCACCAGTGCAACCAAACTGGACACTTCAAGGCCATGTACCCTCAGCGCCCCAAGACCCCCGCCCCGTCCCCGTCCTAAAGACCGCCCACGGCGATGTGTGTGGTTGGAGGTGGAGGTAGGTCCCTGGACAACTTCCAACCTGTCACCGTCAGCCGGTCTACGACTCTGAGACTGTGAGACACCGCCGCTGAGGTGACCCTCGTATGGCCTGAGACGGTGTCCCTCCAAGACTTGGTACCCGGAAAAACCCTCGCTGTCTCCGGGATTAAAGGCATTGAACCGGCGCTGCCCGTCGCCAAGGTTTATTTGGATTGGGGCGCAGGACGAGGGGTGAGGGAGGTGGGAATAACTGAAAGGATTCCCGCCAAAGTGTTACTTAGGACAGATTTGGGGCGGATAACCTCCCAGTTTGAGGCCCCCGAATTCCCAAGGGCTGATCATTCAGCCAGTACTGACATACCCCTGGCGATGTTGATGTGTTATCTGTACACGATGTAAGGGAGGAGGGAGGGAGCTCTGGGTCTCCCACTTACACTGACACCACAGACACATACGCAGTTGCAGCTGTGACAGGGGAGGGGGTTGGAGAAAGGTGTGACAATGCCTTTACAAGCGATCAGCCAGTGAGCTGGGATCTGTTGCCCTCTGCAGGGATAAGCAGAGAGCCGGATACTGCAGGGAGAGAGCCAGTGTGTAAGGCGGGGGCTACCACAGCAAATGCGGGGTCCCCAGAGATTTCGCAGCGGGGTTCTGTTGCTACAGGGGGGAACAGGCAGGTTATATTGGGGCTGGCCCAGGAGCGGAAGTGCTCCCAGGTAAGATCTCAGTACAGGGTTCCCCCACAACCGGGGTGTCAGGAAGCCAGGTAGGTCTGCCTTAACCAACTTGGTCAGGAACGGAGGAGAAGCAGGCACGACCCATGGTAACAGCGGCCGTGGCCGCTGTCACCCGCAGCGGGAGTGCTGGAACCCAAGGGGCCTCCCAGAGGTCCGATAGCTCTTCCCCTTCTAAACAAGTGGCAGCCGAGTTAGGCGGAGGCCAGGATACAGGTCCCGGGGTACTGTCCGAAGATGTGACAGTCTCGTCGATTCTGGCCACATCTAGTCAGGGGTTTCAGGCAGCATTAGAAGCTGATGACAGCCTGAAAGCTCTTAAGGAGCAGGTGGCACAGCCTTCCTCAGACTCGGACCCGGAGCGAGTGGTCTGGGACCATGGAAGGCTGTACCGGGTCACGGTCCAGCAGGGTTCACCAGAGGCGTGGCCCAGGGACCGACAGTTGGTGGTACCCTATCCATTCCGGACGGAGTTGTTGCGGATTGCACATGAGATTCCGATGGCCGGACACCTAGGGATCTCTAAGACTAAGGCCAGGTTAACCAAGAATTTCTACTGGCCAAAAATGGGGGCCGATGTGGTTGCCTACTGCCGTTCGTGTGACACCTGGCAGAGAGTGTTGAAGGCGGGGACACACCCCAAAGCCCCACTGGTAACTTTGCCCATCATTGATGAGCCTTTCAGGAGAGTGGCTGTGGATCTGGTCGGCCCGCTGGCCATCCCCAGCAGCCCCGGGAAACGCTTCATACTGACGGTAGTAGATTATGCCACCCGGTACCCTGATGCGGTAGCCTTGTTGTCCATTCGGGCTGACAAGGTGGCCACCGCATTGCTGGAGATTTTCTCCCAAGTGGGTTTTTCCCAGGAAATGCTCACTGACCGGGGGACCCAATTCATGTCGCAGCTGATAGAGTCCCTCTGTAAGCAAATCCAGGTGCAAAATCTGGTGACCAGCCCCTACCACCCACAGACTAATGGCCTGTGCGAGCGGTTCAATGGCACCTTAAAGCTGATGCTTAAGATGTTGGTTGACTCCCATCGGCGTGACTGGGAGCGGTATCTCCCATACATGTTATTTGCTTATCGGGAGGTTCCACAGGCCTCAACGGGGTTCTTATCTTTGACCTCCTGTACGGGCAACGTGTGCGGGGTCCCCTGGCTCTGGTGAAAGAGCTTTGGGAAGGGGATTTGGCTACCCCTGGAGTGTCTGTCATTGAGTATGTTGTGCGCTTCCGGGATAAAATGCAGGCCTTGAAGCAGCTGCTGCACGACAATATGGCTGAAGCCCAGGCCAATCAGAAGCATTGGTACGACCAGAATCCTTGTGAGAGGACCTAACAAGTGGGTCAAAAGGTGTGGGTGCTGGTCCCCGTACCACAGGATAAGCTTCAGGCAGCCTGGGAAGGCCCATACCTCGTGTACCCAGCAGCTCAACCCTGTAATGTACCTGGTCACTCTGGACCCTGCCCGTGGTAGGCGGAAGGCCTTCCATGTGAACATGATGAAGGCACATCATGAGTGGGAGGCATGTGCACTCCCCATGTGCAACTTGCCCGAAGAGGGAGAGGAGGAAACCCTCTTGGATATGCTTGCCCAGGTCAGGGCGGGTGGATCCCTCGAGGATGTGGAGGTTGGCCACCAGCTTTTGGAGGACCAACGGTCCCAGCTGTGGGCCACCCTACACCCCTTCCGGGAGTTGTTTACCAACCAGCCCGGAAGGACTGAGTTGGCTGTCCATCACGTGGACACCAGGGGTCACCCCCGATCCGGCGCTCAGCATATCGGGTCTCCCTGGAGGTGGAGCAACACATGCGCCAGGAGATTGACCAGATGCTGAAGCTGGGGGTGATCCAGGCATCCAACAGCGCTTGGGTCTCTCCTGTAGTCCTCGTCTCAAAGAAGGACCGAACCACTCGGTTCTGCGTGGACTACCGGGGGCTCAATGGTGTCACGGTCGCCGATGCGTACCCAATGCCATGCATCGATGACCTGCTCGATCAGTTGGCCGGCGCTCAGTACCTGACCATCATGGATCTGATCCGGGGATATTGGCAGATCCCCCTGACGTGCGAGGCCAGGGAACGCTCTGCCTTTATTACCCCATTTGGATTGTACGAGTCCACGGTGATGCCATTCAGAATGAACAATGCCCCTGCCACCTTCCAGCGGATGGTCAACACCTTGCTCAAGGGACTTGACGGGTACGCGGCCGCGTACCTGGATGACATCGCCATCTTCCGTCCCACCTGGGAGGATCACCTAAAGCATCTAGCACAGGTGCTCAGGCGGATCGACCAAGCAGGTTTGACCATCAAGCCAGGGAAGTGTCAGCTGCCCATGAGTGAGGTCCTCTACCTTGGTCACCGGGTAGGGGGCGGGGGGCTCTGAAACCAGAGCCTGGGAAAGCAGAGGCCATCGCATCCTGTCACACCCACAGGACCAAGAAGCAGGTAATGTCCTTCTTGGGGACCGCCGGGTACTATAGGAGGTTTGTTCCACACTATAGTAGCCTGGCGAAGCCCCTGACGGACCTCACCAAGAAGAAGCTGCCCTCTGCAGTAGATTGGACAGTGGACTGCGAGACAGCCTTCCAGGCCCTAAAGGGTGCCCTTGTAATGCCCGATAGGAGCCACAGACTCAGACTGGCTGTAAGGGGAATCTAGAGAAAAGCCACTCAAAAAACAGGACCCCAAGAACTCTGCAACCCTTTAACCCCTTTACAGGGATTTTGAATTACACAGAGCCTCAGAGATCGATACCTGTGGTAGACTGTAGTCCATGGTCGTCAGGCAGGGTCAAAATCCAGGAGATGCAAAACAGGAACAGAATCGGCAGGCAAGGGCATAGTGAGGAGACAAAGCAGGGGTCAAATCCGGAACTGGCAGCAAGGTACAAAAACGACAGGCAGGAGGGTAGTCAAACAACAAGCAAGGTCAGCGCACAGGAATCACAATATAAACGGCACATGAGCCAGGAGAACAGAACTATCACTGGCAGTGGTCATGTGACAGGAGGGGGAATAAGAAGGGTGTGGTGTCTTCCCATAGGCTGCAGGTGAATGTTGACCACTTCAGCCGGGAGACACACGCCACCTACAATCAGCCAGTGGTACTGCAGGTTCCAGGGAAACCTAGCCTAGTGGATGAGCGGAGCCTGTGCTCCGCAGAGCCAAGGGCACCGACTCCTCTCCCATCACCAGCAATATCCATGGTGGGAACATGGCATCGTCTGGCGATCTGAGCAGAAGTCGCAGGAGCGGACTCTGATGGGGACGTGACAGCCCTTTCCAGCTCACCAGTACTACAGGCAGCCGACTTCACGCGGCCGTTTGTAGTACAAACCGACACCAGTGACTTCGGCCTTGGTGCGATGCTCAGCCAGGTGGACTCTGTGAGCCTGGAGCACCCCGTCTTGTATCTGAGCAAGAAGCTGTTGCCGAGGGAGGTGGCCTACTCCACGATGGAAAAGGAATGCCTAGCCATAGTGTGGGCTCTGCAGTGTCTGCAACCCTACCTATACGGGCGCCGCTTCATCGTGGAGACGGATCACAATCCCCTCAGCTGGTTACACACAGTCTCCGGGACGAATGGGAGGTTGTTACGATGGAGCCTTGCACTCCAGCAGTACAACTTCACCATTCGCCACAAGAAGGGCCGTGACCATGGTAACGCAGACGGGCTGTCTCGACAACGAGAGGTCGCGGACGGGCGCACAGGGGAACACAGGAATGTGCTGCCCCATAGCACCCTCTAAAGGAGGAAGGTGTGAGGAAATAGGGATATATTCTAAGCTATAAGCCATATTCCTATAGCCGCCATCTTGTCAAACTGCTCAGGCCTAAGGAAGCTTCAATCAGTACGCTAATTAACTTGAGGAAATTGTCTGTTTAGCAATGGTGTGAACAAAAAACAATCTCCTATGATATGGAAATTAGGTGAGCTGGAGCTGTTTATAGACCCTGAGAACACAAAGGGAAAGGAAGCCCCCCCTCGGTGACCCTGTAGAAGAGGTTCCTAACTAGTTAACAGGCATCCTGAACACCTGAGACAGCCAGGCACCAGGAATAAATGTGTAATATCTCGTGAGCCGTGCTTCCTATAAATATGTCAAGCAGAAATATGGCATCCCAGCATGCTGACGATTCCAGCACATATTTTATATAGGTGTGGGATCTTTGTAGGTATCCCAAATTTGATATGGGCCAGTGGGGTACCAGCAAACTACCCACGTGTCCTACCTTTGTGAAGGTAAAATCATAACTGTAAAAATGAGAGCATTGGCGTCCGCCTACGACTTTCACAGGCAAAGTTATGTCCAATAATCGCATTGGGTTATTATTATAGAGTCAAGACAGGGGTGGGACAGTGCTCCCCTGTGAGGTCACCAAAAGGGGAAGGGACATGGATTGAGCCAGTTTGATAAGCCCAGTTCAGACATTTTTAGCTTGTCTTTGCTTGTGGGTCAAGCGTACTATACACCTGTGAGAAGGTCCCTGGAACCCTGGTCCAACGGCGCCCCCCTGTGGCCAGACGCATAAGGTAACTGCCTGATCTGCCTCTGTTTGTAACCATGCCTTATTTGTAGATGTACTCTGACCTATGTATATATTCTGTAAATTCCATATTGTATATATTGTAGTTTCTAGTGTGCCTTAGGCCGATTAAAATATATAATTAAAATTGGGCTGTTCTGTTATCTCGATCCTGAACTCCACGTCTGTGTGCTCGGCTTAATGTTTATCGTAATCGATTGGTGGCAGCGAGTTTATGCCAAGGATCATTGTGGGGTAACCAGTGAGATCTGAGGGAGGTTTAGATATTTTCAGTCCGCTGAGGTCGGGGGAATATATACCTTACTCTCACTGGGAACCCTCCAATCATCGGCATAGTAGAATAGCGGCCTCCTTGCTTATTGTCGGGCAATTCCATAATTGGCCTGACTATAAGAGGGGCGTTAGAGAGCGCGTCACGTGCTCTGTCTGTCAGGTGGTAGAAAGGAGGGGTGTGACTCACGCTTCCTACCCCCCGTTTCGTGACAGTTGTAGTTTGCCAAAATATACGTAAGCTAAAATCCTTCTGGGAAAGTGTATTAAGCACAGATGAGACCCAGCTAGAGTTTTTAGTAAAACATATCATTCTACTGTTTATTAAAAATGCAATGAAGCCTACAAAGAAAAGAACACACTACCTAGAGTCAAATATGGTGGAGGTTTAAAGATAGAAAGCATAAAAATCCAGTATCCAAAAGCTGCCAAAATCAGAAAAATATATTCCAAAAAAATATATATAAAACCAGCACATGCAATCCAAACAAAATAAAAAGGAGAGAGCTCTCAGGTTAGAGCAGACTTTTTTCGGACCAGGTGTCCTTATTCATTGAATAGAAAAAGCATATGTTACCAGCATTATATATCACATCCTGTCACTCCCTTCATGGCAAATAGCCAATCAAAATACAGGAAAAAAAACAAAAAAAAGTTTTTTGCACACTTATACATATTGAGACATTTAAAACAATGCAAATGTACATTAAAGAAGTTGTCCAGTTACCAAAACTGATTTTTTTTTTTTCTGATAAATCTTGCTAATATGTGCCCCTCAACACATCTATTATGTTTTTTCAGCAAAATTACCTTTTATTGTGCACTAGCAGCACATGCTCATTGCTGGCTCCAGCTCTGATGGGGTTAATCTCTCTTCTGACTTCCTGTGTTCAGTTCCTACAAGTCCCAGAACTCTTTGTGGCTCTAGGGCGGTGTCTAGCTTATCTAACACACCCATTGTGTCTAATACACCCACTCTGCTCTCCGACCAAACCCTCCTCCCTGCCTCTTCCCAGTTGATGCCCAGAGAGAAATCACAGATACAGCAGCTCTGCACAGCCAGGGGAAGAAAGTGTGTGTGTGCGTATATACAGTGTGTGTGTGTATATATAGTGTGAGTGTGTTTGTGAGTGTTTGTGTGTGTGTGTGTGTGTGTATGTGTATGTGTACAGAAATTATGATTATTAGTCTGCGCAACATGTGAAAAAAATAATTGGGGAAAAAACAGTGACGGGGTGATGAGATTGCTTTTTTCCCTCTTGCCTAGTCTGTGTGTCGTCCGTATCATCCGCAAACCGCATATGACCGGATCCTGTGGATTAAATGTGTAGCGCATGCAACCGTTATTTTACCGGATCCTTCTGCAGCGGGACACAGAATTTATCGTCCGGCGCTGGAGTCAGCTGACTCCTGATCTCACAGCCCGAACACGCTGCAATGGCTGCAGGTGGGCTCATTCACATGACCGTTCCGTGTGTCCTGGTCAGTTCCTGTTTTTTTGCGGCCCCACAGACAGGACCATATTGTCAATGTCTTTTGTGTAGGATCGGATGGTACACGGTAGCACTTCCATGTGCATCCGATCCTACAAAAAAAAACACATCGGATGCCGTATGTCCGCTCCGTTATTATGGAACATGTCCTATTCTGTTCCGTAATAACGAACCGTGACTCAATACAAGTCAATGGGTCCGCAAAATTCCCGGAAGCAACACGGAAGCACTTCCATGTGACTTCCGTCGGGTGCCTGTGCAGTCAGTGTCACGCTCCAGCCCCAGCCCCGCGGCTGCCCGCTCATCAGTGTCAGCAGCGGCCCGCACTGCAGTGTCCGCAGCCGCGGGGATGACCAGCGCTACCGTCAAGAGGTTAGTAATTTCATTACCTACGGTGATGAAGTCCTGCCCTCCTGACGTCAGCGGTCGTCACTGCCTTCTATGCCCGCCGCTTGTCACATCACCTCTCGCTGTCGACCCGATACTGTGACTAGTGGTGACGTCACGGGCCGCTTGCGATACTTGGTTTGTGAAGGCGGCGGTCATTGAACTCAGTGACAGCGCTGCTGTCAGGAGTTCAGCGATCATCGCAGGTAATATACCTCGCTAACCTCCTGATAGCAGCACTCGTCATGCCCTGCAGTGACCTGGGCTGACCTATTGATGTTAGCTCAGGTCACTGCATGGCTCTCCCAGCAAATAGGGAACATTCTGTTCTTCATTGACTGGGACATTGACTATGGTATGGATCATCGTGGGACCCCCTTGGATTACACCAGACCTGGATTTGTTTTTCTTTCTAATAAATTGGTGAAAGAGGGAATGTGTTGGGGAATGTTTTTTCAAATAAAAATGTGTTTGTTGTCTTTTTTTTTTTTTATTACTGCCTGGGTTTGTGATGTCGGGTATCTGATACACGCCTGACATCACTAACTCCAGGGCTTGATGCCAGGTGACATTACACATCTGGTATTAACCCCATATATTACCCCGTTTGCCACCGCACCAGGGCAACGGGATGAGATGGCGCGAAGCACCAGGACTGGCACATTTAATGGATGCGCTAATTCTGGGGCGGCTGCAGCCTGCTATTTTTAGGCTGGGGAGTGTCCAATAACTGTGAACCTCCCTAGTCTGAGAATACCAGACCACAGCTGTCCGCTTTACCTTGGCTGGTGATCCAATTTTGGGGGACCCCGTGTTTTTTGTTTTAAATTATTTATTTAATTTAAAATAACAGCGTGGGGTGCCCTCTGTTTTGGATTACCAGCCAAGGGGAAGCTGCCAGCTGTGGTTTGCAGGCTGCAGCCGTTTGCTTTACCCTAGCTGGCTACAAAAGATAGGGGGACCGCATGTCATTTTTTTTTATTATTTATTTATTTTTTGGCTAAATACAAGGCTAAGCACCCCTTAGTGCCACATGAAAGTCACAAAAGGGTGTCAGCTTAGAATATGCAGGGGGTAAGACATTATATATGTATTTCATTCATTCATTCATCCCTCTATCCTTCTATCCCTCTGTCTCTATATCTATCTATTCATCTCTATATCTACTCATCTATTTATCTTTCTTGCTGCTTCCGTTTTTTGCGGTACGCAAAAAAAACGGAAGGCACGCAGATGTCACACGGATGCCACTAGGATGCATCCATGAAAAAAAGGACCGTTTTTTGTGGCCCGCAAAAACGGAACGGTCATGTGAATGTAGCCTTAACAGCAGTCGCTGCCTGCTGCCGGTCACATGTGACCGTGTGCGGGCTGTGTGTACAGGACTTCAGCTGAGTTCAGATCAGCTGACTCAAGTGTCGGCTGATTAGGCTGGGGCCACACGGGGATTACTGCGATCCCCTCGCATTACACTCGGCTCACGCTCAGTACAGCAGAGCTGAGTGTCATGCGTGTGTCCCTGCGAGCAGGCCTCAGCTGCGGGGGCGGACCGGCACTCGAGGGGTGGGCCAGCACTGAGGAGGGGTGGGAGGGATTTCTCTCCCTCTCTCCTCCGTAGTCCACCGATGTACCGCAAGTGCAGTGCGATTTTTCTCTCACCACATACACTTGAATGGGTAAAAGAGAGAGTCTTGCATTACAGTTGTAGCATGCTGCGATTGTTTTCTCGGTCCAATTAGGGCGGAGAAAATAATCGCTCATGTGCGCTGACACACAGGCTAATATTGGTCCGAGTGGAATGCGATGTTTGATCGCACTCCACTCGCACTGTTTTTCTCACCGTGTGGCTTAGACCTTACTTGTTCTATGTCCCCCTGCATCCATCGCAGCGTGTGCAGGCTGGAGTTCAGCTGAGTTCAGATCAGCTGACTCCAGTGCTGGACTGAACTCCGCTGACCTCACAGCCCGTACACGCTGCAATGGATGCAGGGGGACACAGAACAAGTAATTGACAGACACTGCAGTCATCTGATTACTTGGGATGAATTGAGCAGTAAAATGCTCTGGTGCTCGATGGGCGAAGCCCATGTCGATTTTTTTTTTTAAAAAAAATTCATTAAAAATAAAAAAAAAAAATCATTGTTTGTGGGCTCCCGCTGCATTTTCTATTGTTAAGGGTAACCCAAGCAGCTACTGGCTGCTAACCCCAGCTGCTTGGTGTTACTTTCACTGGCAATAGAAATCCAGGGAAGCATTTTTTTTTTTATAAAGGTTTTTGCCTGAAAACTTTTTTAAAAAAATGAAGTGGGCTTCGCCATATTTTTGTATGCTAGCCAGGTACAGCAGGCAGCTACGGGCTGCCCCCAACCCCCAGCTGCCTATTTCTACCCGGCTGGAAACCAAAAATATAGAGAAGCCCTTTTTTTTTTTTTTTATTTCATGAATTTCATGAAATAATTGAAAAAAAAAATGACATGGGCTTCGCCGAATTTTTGAGTCCAGCCAGGTACAACTATGCAGCTGGGGATTGTAATCCGCAGTGAAGGGTGCCCAAACTTTCTGGGCCCCCCGCTGTGAATTGCAGTCCACAGTCGCCCCAGAAAATGGCGCTTTCATAGAAGCGCCATCTTCTGACGCTGTATCCAACTCTTCTAGTGGCCCTGGTGGCAGGTGGCACGCTGGGTAATAAGGGGTTAATACCAGCTGTATTTTACCAGCTGGTATAAAGCCCGAGATTCTTAATGTCAGGCCAAGTTTGACCTGGCCATTAAGAATCTCCAATAAAGGGTTTAAAAAAAAAAAAAAGACCAAACAGAGAAAAAAACTTTATTAGAAATAAATACACAGACACAGTATGGACTCCATGTTTATTACTCCCTCTCACCCCTCCACGATGGAGAGATTTCTGTACTGACCATGCCAGGAGAGAGCGAGGGAGAAGAGAGAGAGAGCGAGGGGGGGGGAAAGAGCGGGCGGGAGGAAAAGAGAGCGGGGGGAAGGAAAAGAGCGGGGGGAGGAAAAGAGAGCGAGGAGGGGAGGAAAAGAGAGCAGGGGGGAGGAAAAGAGAGCGCGGGGGGAGGAAAACAGCGCGGTAGGGAGGAAAATAGAGCGCGGGGGGGAGGAAAAGAGAGCGCGGGGGGAGGATAAGAGCGCGGGGGGAGGAAAAGAGAGCAGGGGGGGAGAGAGCGAGGGGGGGAAGAGAGCGAGGGGGGGGAAGAGAGCGGGGGGGAAGAGAGCGAGGGGGGGGAAGAGAGCGGAGAGGAGAGAGGGATAAGAGGGGGGCAGAGAAGAGTGGGGGGAGAGAAGAGAGTGGGGAAAGAAGGGGGGGCAGAGGTGCTCTGTTACCAACTGTCTCCACTCTGTGACTTGTGGTGCAGGTGACAGAGTGCAGACAGTTGGTCCCATGCAGCAGGACAGATGGCAGAGCACAGCGGTGACATGCCTGTCAGTGTCTTGCTGCTGGGAGGAGCAGATGATCACACTGCCCGACACCGGCCGCTCTCCTGACATCGCAGCAGAGCGGGCGGGTGGAGAGTGTGAGCACATACTTACGTGCAGGGGGGATTCAGCTGAAGAACCCCCCCCCTGTACTGCACACTGGCGCCCCATGCCTCACCATCTGCAGGGCTCTAGCCGGCTCTACACTGACGTCCTCCGGATCCTCCCCTCGATACTGGGCTGTGATGTGCGGTAGTCACCACCCACAGCCCTGTCACTCAATCTGGGTGGTGCCAGCCTCCTCTGACGTACCCGTCTTGTTTGAGAGCCCGGAAATGCCGGGACGTCAGAGGATGCTGGCGGCCACAGCTCCAGGGGGTCATGTGACAGGCACTGAGCATGCAGGATAGCGCCGCTCAGTGCCAGAACTGGAAACAGAAGCCAATGGAGAAAACGCCTAGAAAGGTAAGTAGAACTCCTACAGAAAATAAAAAAAATGGGTGAACCACCCCTTTAATGATCTTATTTGTAATGATATATCAAATTGTGTCTCATATTCATACCTGTGAGAAAAATAACATCTAAAAAATAATTTATTTCAGTAATTCATTACAAAAATGGAAGTGGATATATTATATAGAGTCATTACAAACAGAGGGATCTACTTCAAGTGTTTATTTCTGTTAATGTTGATGATCATGGCTTACAGCCAATGAATATCCAAGTCATTATCTCAGAAAATTAGAATATTATATAAGACCAACTAAAAAATGACTTTAAACTCAGTCATGTTGGCCTACTGAAAAGTATGTACAGTAAATGAACTGAATACTTGGTTGGGGCTCCTTTTGCATGAATTACTGCATCAATGTGGCGTGGCATAAAGGCGATCAGCCTGTGGCACTGCTTAGGTGTTATGGAACCCGAGGTTGCTTTGATAGCAGCCTTGAGCTCACCTGCATTGTTGGGTCTGGTGTCTCTCAACTTCCTCTTGACAATACCCTTTAGATTCTCTATGGGGTTTAGGTCAGGTTAGTTTGCTGGCCAATCAAGCACAGTGATACTGTAGTTATTAAACCAGGTATTGGTACTTTTGGCAGTGTGGACAGGTGTCAAGGTCTGCTGGAAGATGAAATTTCCATCTCCAAAAAGCTTGTCGGCATAGGGAAGCATGAACTGCTCTAAAATTTCCTGGTAGACGGCTGTGCTGACCTCGGTCTTGATAAAACACAGTGGGCCTACACCAGCAGATGACATGGCTCTCCAAACCATTACTGATTGTGGAAACTGCACACTAGACCTCAAGCAGCTTGGATTGTGTGCATCTCCACTCTTCCCCCAGACTGTGGGACCTTTATTTCCAAATGAAATGCAAAAGTTACATTCATCTGAAAACAACACCTTGGACCACTAAGCAATAGTCCAGTTCTTTTTCTCCTTAGCCTAGGTAAGATGCTTCTGGCATTGTCTATTGGTCATGAGTGGCTTAACACAAGGATTGAGACAGTTGTAGCCCATGTCCTGGATATGTCTGTGTGTGGTGGCTCTTGAAGCACTGACTCCAGCAGCAGTCCACTCCTTTGTATCTCCCCCAAATTTTTGAATGGCCTTTTCTTAACAATCCTATCAAGGCTACGGTTATTCCGGTTGCTTGTGCAGCTTTTTCTACCACACTTTTTCCTTCCACTCAGTTTTCCATTAATATGCTTGGATATAGAACTCTGTAAACAGCCAGATTCTTTAGCAATGACCTTTTGGGGCTTACCCTTCTTGTGGAGTGTGTCAATGACTGCCTTCTGGACATCCGTCAAGTCAGCAGTCTTCCCCGTGATTGTGTAGCCTACCAAACCAGACTAAGAGACCATTTTAAATGCTTAGGAAGCCTTTACAAGTGTTT
Source organism: Anomaloglossus baeobatrachus (assembly GCF_048569485.1). Taxonomy (NCBI): domain Eukaryota; kingdom Metazoa; phylum Chordata; class Amphibia; order Anura; family Aromobatidae; genus Anomaloglossus; species Anomaloglossus baeobatrachus. The sequence continues at coordinate 348,662,344 of NC_134358.1, forward strand.
TGTGAGATAATGACTTTTGGGTTTTCATTGGTTGTAAGCAGTAGCATAGCTAGCGGGGGGGCAGAGGGTGCGGTCGCCCCGGGCCCCGTGCTCAGAGGGGGCCCACTCGGAGCTACAATACAGCTAACTATATCAGTGACACTGCACCTTAAATATATCGGCTTGGCCATGTCACGAGGGTTAGGTCCTTTCAAGACTTTTTTTTCATCAGCACAAAAATAAGTATGCACTATATAAGTATGATGCATTGAATTAGGCCAGAATTGGGCCGGAAGTGACCGGAAGGTAACTGGATACATAGACTTTTAAAGCAATGTTTGTGTTTTTCTTCACTTTCACCCCTATAATACTTCACTTTCTACTGCCCCCTCTGATCGAGGGGTACTTCACTTTCTACTGCCCCCTCTGAGCCGGAAGGAAGACTTCTGAAAACCGCGCGCCTAGCGGCGCGCGAATTTTAGCCTGTCTTCTTCATTGTAAGCGTGAGTGAGCAAAGTGTGAGCAAAAGTAAGTGTGAGTAGAATTGTTTGTATTTAGTTGTTTAATTACTTAACATTTGTTTAGTGCTATCCCCATTAGAAAATGTGCTCCACTATTGCTAATGCGATCCAGTGTACATCTTGTCTCATGTATGCAGTCCTTGAAAAGCCGTTCGAGGGTGCATACTGTTGTTCAAGATGTGCGCAAGTTGCAAGTTGGATCTAAATGAGCAGCTGGCAACTCTGAGATGCATTAGCAATATGGAAAGGAGTTTGCTGCTCACTGAGCAGCAGCTTGCTGGGTCAGATGTGGGGGAGGATCGTAGTAGGGAGCGGCAGGACGGTGAGGTAGGTAGCTGGGTGACAGAAAGGGGGGTAAAAGGGAAAAGTGCTAGGAAGGCTAGTCCTGAACTGACACACCCCAATAGGTTTGCAAACTTGGCAGATGAGGGGGATGTCATTACAGGGGTAGCATTGCTGCATCAAGGCATGACCTCTGAACGCCAGAGGAGTGTCTGCTCCAGTAAGGGGGGGAATAGGAGTGCAGGGCAGGCAAGACAGGTACTGGTAGTGGGGGACTCAATTATTAGGGGGACAGATAGGGCAATCTGTCACAAAGACAGGGATCGCCGAACAGTGTGTTGTCTTCCTGGCGCTCGAGTTCGGCACATCGCTCGCTGATCGGGTTGACAGATTACTGGGAGGGGCTGGGGAGGACCCAGCGGTCATTGTACACATTGGCACAAATGACAAAGTTAGAGGTAGGTGGAAGGTCCTTAAAGATGATTTCAGGGAATTGGGTTGTAAGCTTAAAGCATGGACCTCAAAGGTGGTATTTTCTGAAATACTACCTCTGCCACGAGCCATACCAGAGAGGCAAAGAGAGATCAGGGAGGTTAACAGGTGGCTCAGGAATTGGTGTAGGAAAGAGGGTTTTGGGTTCCTGGAGAATTGGGCCGACTTTTCAGTTGGCTACAGATTCTATGCTAGGGATGGGCTGCATCTTAATGGGGAGGGTGCAGCTCTGCTGGGGCAGAAAATGGCTAGAAGGTTGGAGGAGTGTTTAAACTAGGAATGGGGGGCGAGGGTATTCACTTTATAGAAGGGGAATGTAGTGCAGATAGTGACCAGGGCACAAGTAATGAAATTGGGGGTGGTACGGGGGGAAGGGTTAGGACAGAATACAGTAAGCAGGAATACAGGTACAGAGTCATACGTAACGTGCATGTACACTAATGCCCGAAGCCTCACAAATAAGGTGGAGGAATTAGAATTAATATTGTTGGAAGAAAATTATGATATAGTGGGGATATCAGAGACATGGCTGGATGAGAGCTATGACTGGGCTGTTAATTTACAGGGTTATAGCCTATTCAGGAATGACCGTACAAATAAGCGAGGGGGAGGTGTGTGTCTATATGTAAAATCATCCTTAAAACCCATCCTGCGTGACAACATATGTGAGGGTACTGAGAATGTAGAGTGCCTATGGGTGGAGATAAGGGGGGGGGAGAATGAATAATAAAATACTGATAGGAGTGTGTTATAAGACGTCGAATATTATGGAAGAGGTAGAGAATCTCCTCATAAAGCAAATTGATAAAGCAGCGAGTCTCTGACAGGTAATTATTATGGGGGACTTTAACTATCCTGATATAAATTGGGGAACAGAAACTTGCAGTTCCAGCAAAGGAAATAGATTTTTTTTTTTTTTAAATTCTTTATTTTTAAGTGAAAACCTTCAACATAACATAATACAGTTCTTATGACCAATCAGGCCAATTTGCACTACAATACATATATCATTAACAAGATGCCAAACGGGAAATATATATTTGTATCTTGCTGAATCACGTTCCTTCATTTATCTCCTCCCGGGTTCCTGATAAGTCTAGGTTCCACCACATTTTTGCTTTAATACAGATTCACATTAAAACAGATAACGAAGGTGACTCACAAATACATGTGAAACAAGAAAGATAGAAAGGCTAGAGAAGAAAGAGAAGTTATTAGGCAATCAGTGTGAGAAGAATAGAAAAGTAGGAAGAAAGATGGGAGGGGGAGGGTAAGAGAGGGGGGAAAGCGGGGGGGGGGGGTAGGGAGGGGAATTCAGCTAAGTGTTGCGGACTGCGGTTCCATCGGCAGCCACATCGCCCCCCACCAGGACGCTATATTCCTCTGAATGTTGGAAGTCCAACCATTCTCGCCAAGTGGACCAGAATTTCTCATATGTATCATGCAGCGAGGAGGTTAAATCCTCCATGTACATGAGGTCATTGACCTTATTGATCCATTGGACCAACGTGGGAGGGGTCGTGCTCCTCCATCTTTCAGGTATGCATACTCTTGCAGCCATAATAAGGAATTTCCTCAAAGAATTCTTGTAGGTTTTTTCAGGGACCCCACAGTGATGCAATAGGGCAGCAGCAGGTCCCAGCTCCTCGTCATTGCCAGTAACCTGGCGAATGGTGTCGGACACTCCCTTCCAGAAGGGCCGGATCGCCTCACACCCCCAAAACACATGTAAAATGTTACCCTCTGCTGTGCCACATCTCCAACATGTGGGGTCTACTGTTGGAAACATGACATGTAACCTGGAGGGTACTCTGTACCATCTGGATAACAGTTTATAGCTAGCCTCCTGGAACCTGGAGCTGATGGAAGATGTGTGTGCCAATCTGAAGATCCGTTCCCACTGTATTGGTGTCAGCTGGATACCCAAATCACTTTCCCATTGTGAAGCAAACGGGGGAAGTTGCTGGTCAGGGAACGAAGACAAAAGTGAATAAACCACTGAAAGCGAATGTCGTATTGTGCCTGAACCCATACACAATTTTTCAAACTGTGTCTTAGGACGTTGAAAGTGGGTCCTAGCTGGGAGACTACTGAAAAAATGCGTCAATTGTAAGCATCTCCATAGACCCAGTGGGATGGGATCCTGTCTAACCCCCAAACCCTCCACCTGCGGCCAGTTGTCCCGAATCCCAAAGTCTTCCACCCGGTCCACCCCGCCCCGAACCCATGCCTGAAATACCGGGTCTGTTCTACCTGGTTCAAAAGCAGGATGGCTCAAGATCGGTGTCAGGCTCGAGTGTCTGGGTATCAACTCCGATTGCACCTTCCCAGTATTGCAGTATATCACGGTTGGTCCGATAGTTGGATGTGATTTCAATCTTGCAGGGACCTCAGAGAGTACCCACGGTAATTTGTTGAGGGGTATTGGTGAAAAGGACTGCTCTATCTGTATCCACGCCTTCTGAGACCCGTTCCTGCACCAGTCAATCATTCTAGTAAGATGCCCAGCTAAGTGATATCTTCTTATATCTGGCAACCCAATCCCCCCACCCCCCTTGGTCCTGTGTAAGATAGCTCTTTTTATGCGTGCCGATTTACCTCCCCAAATGAACGAAGACTGAATGGATTCCAGAGATTTGAAGAATCCAGACGGTATTTTGATTGGGAGCGCCTGTAACAGGTAAAGAATTCTGGGTAGGACATTCATTTTATATATCTGGCATCTGCCAAACCAGGAGAATAATAATTTCCCCCATCTGTCACAGTCTTTCCTGATACTAGATAACAGAGATGGGAAGTTCTGTGAGTAAAGTAGACCCAAGTCACTGGTCAGACGTACCCCCAGGTAATTTAGGGATTGGGCTGCCCATCGAAAACTAAACGATGTTTTCAACTCTTCCACTTCTTTAAAAGTAAGATTTATGTTGAGCGCCTCAGATTTTGTGAAATTTATCTTAAAGTTTGATAGGCTGGAGAATTTCTGAAACTCCCTCATTAAGTTTGGGAGCGAAATCCTTGGTGCCGAAACGAAAAACAGAAGATCATCCGCATATGCAGCTACTTTATGTGTTGCCTGGCCAACCCCAATCCCTGTAATATCAGAATTGGCTCGTACATGTCTGAGGAAGGGTTCTAGCGTCAGGATGAAGATTAGCGGAGACAATGGGCATCCTTGCCGGGTGCCGTTAGATATTTTAAATGGGTCGGCCAGAATCCCATTTACCCGGACTCTTGCCGAGGGTACCGAGTATAAAGACATGATCCAATTCATCATGCCGCGTCCCAACCCAAGACAACCGAGCGTGGCTTCCATAAAGGTCCAGTCTACTCTGTCGAAAGCCTTTTCGGCATCTGTTGACAGAAGCATAGACGGTAGACCCCCCATTTTAGCTTTATGTATCAGATTAATGGCCTTAACAGTATTATCCCGTGCCTCACGGCCCGCCATGAAGCCCGCCAGATCTGGATGAATTATTGAAGAAAGAAAAGGAGCCAACCTGTTCGCTAAGATCTTGGCAAATAATTTTGTGTCCACATTCAGCAGGGATATCGGGCGATAACTGGCGCATTGTGTTGGATCTTTCCCTATTTTTGGTAATACCGTAATATGTGCTCTCAACGAATCTGCATTAGGGGTTGAGCCCTCCGAGGCCCTGGAATTAAATGCTGACAGGAGGTGTGGAGATATCATCTCTGTAAATTTTTTATAGTAAATCAGGGGAAGGCCATCCGGCCCTGGGGCTTTTCCCGGTTTTGATGACGTAATTGCGTCCACCAGTTCTTGCTTTGAGATTGGAGTTTCCAACATAGCTATGTCAGAATCTTCCAACCTCGGCATTTTTGCTTCTCTGAGGTACTCTGAAATTTTTCTTTCAAAAGATGATTTTGACTTCGCAGGGTCATTTGTCTCTAGATTATATAAGGACTCATAGAATTTTTGGAACGCCTCCGCTATTTCTACCGAAGAGTGTAATATTGAACCCTGGGGATGTGATGGGGATATTTTTGATATAAAGGTTGTCGCCTGTTGTTGTCTGAGTGCTCTCGCTAAAGTCCTGCTGCACTTGTTCCCGTATTCATAGAAGTGTCTACGGCATCTATTAAGGACCCCCTTTGCCTTGTTTTTAAGTAATTTCTGCAATTCATCCCGAACTTTAAATAAGGATCCCCCCAACTCTGCTGAGGGCATCTGCTTATGTTGTGTCTCCAGATCTCTCAGCTGTGTGAGCAACCTGTTAACCTCCAATTCCCTTTCCCTCTTTCTCCTTGCCCCTTGCTGTATGAGCACCCCCCTAATGACGCACTTGTGAGCCTCCCAGACCGTTGTTGGTGAAGTGTCCCCACCCACATTCATTGTAAAGTATTCTGTCAAAGAATTCTGTACCATCTGCAGGCTTCTCGGGTCCTCCAGCAAGGAAGTGTTCAGCTTCCACTGCCACTGCTGTGGAATCGGGGACTGCAACAAGACCGACACTGTGCAGAGTGCGTGGTCAGAGAAGGTTATGTTGTCTATCTGGGCTTTAGAGATCCTTTCAAGGTCTTTGTGTTTCACAAAAAAGTAATCCAGTCTGGAGTACACTCCATGTGCATTTGAATAGAAAGAGTAGTCTTTATCGGACGGGTGCAGAAGTCTCCATGTATCCACAAGCTGCTGTTCATGTAACATGCACCGCAGCCTGCGGAGAGCTGATGTAGGATGTGCCGAAGTGCCTGTCGAAGTGTCCTGCGCTGGGTTTAGAGCAATATTGAGATCCCCCCCTAGTATGAGTGTCCCCTCCACGAAGTCCTCCATTGACTCCAGAAATCCCGCCAGGGTGTCAATCTGCCCTATATTGGGAAGGTATATGGATACCAGAGTGTAAATATGCCTGGCGATCCTGCCCTTCACCATTAATAGTCTGCCCATGTCATCACTGCGAGAGTCCATGAACTCCCAGGGAATTGCGCGAGCGATGAGGATGCTAGTTCCTCGGGACTTCGGGTCTGGTGAGAAGCTATGGTATGCCTCAGGGAACCAGCGTGATGTTAGTTTGAATGGTTTATGTTTGCATAAATGCGTTTCCTGCAGAAAGGCAACTTGGACCCCATTTTTTTTTAACGAGTTTGCCAGGATAGACCTCTTACCCGGGCTATGTAGTCCTTTTACATTTAGTGTCCCATATTTCACTTCCGAGACCCCTGATCTGTGCATAGTTATGTCAAGAACTGTGGTGTACCCCCTACGGGAGAGGACGGGATATGAGAGAGTGGGATAGGGGATGGAAGGGAAGAGGGGGTCAGAAAAGTCAGGAAGGAGAGAGAAGGGTTCAGACCCTACAGAGAGAAAAAACGCAGAAGAAAGAAAGAAACCAAGAAGGAGAAAAGGATAATGAGTTAGAGAAAGAGTACGTTAAGAGTTAGACAAAATATAATTATAGACCGTACCAGCTGGCCTAAAAGAACGACCAGTACAATTATACACTCTAAAACTATACAGTCTCACTGAAACTTTCGGAGACCTGGTGCCCTCCTAACGGGAGAACCACCCTTGGGGTGCGTGGAAGACCAAGGGCAGAAGCTGAACAGGCTCTAGGCAAAAATGACATTGCTATTTTAAACTACAAACCCACATCTCACCCCCCCATACTGGGACAGGGCGGTGAGAGGCACAGAACTTAGATGACTACCAAAATTTCCAGACTATCCTCAAAACTTAACAATTCAAGGGTCCTTATAACCCACATGGAGAGGAGGGGGGGAGAGAGAAGGGGGGGGGGGGAAGAAAAGAAAAAAAAAAAAAAAAAAAAAAAGAGCGAAAAGCATGAATACTTCAGGACATTTCGCAAGACCTTAATACAATATTATGATGACCACACCAGGCCTAAAAATATGGCCTATCTCCCGCTCCTCCCACCATGAGACAAAAAACCATAATCAAACCCGAGTCATCAATCTGGCTCCTCCTGGGAACAATAACCGATCGGCACGAAGTCCCTGGAACTTTTCTGATATCTCGCAGGCAGACGTCTACTTCCTCTTTTTCTTTGGGGTAACCCGGCAGGTCTGTCCATCAGTAGCCAGTTAGGAATTTCCACCGCAGGCGTATCAAGAAATTGGAAGAGACTTTCCACTTCCTCCGGACGCTTCAGCAGGAATTGGTCCCCTTTGTGGCGAACTATTAGGTGAAATGGATGTCCCCATCTGTAGGATGCTCCTTTATCTTTGATCTTTTGCAAAATTGGCATAAGTTGGCGTCTCATGTACAGGGTTCTGGATGATATGTCAGGAAAGAGCTTGACTTCAGACCCTTCATATGAGACAGTTCCATAGGTCCATGCATTTCTCAGTATGGCTTCTTTATCGGTGTAGTAATGTAGTCTGCACAGAACATCTCTTGGTTGGGCAGTATCCCCCGGGCCTTGGCGGAACACTCTGTGGACCCTATCAATCACATAGGTGGTATCCTCAGCAGCCCCCATCACCTTGTTGAATATTAGAGTTACAGACTTGAGCAGGGCATTGGCTGTTATCACTTCTGGAATGCCTTTCAATCGGATATTATTTCGCCTTCCCCTATTCTCTTGATCATTCAATAGAATGGCGACATTTTGCAGGTGTGTTCTGGAATTGGAGAGATCTTGCTCCAGTGTGTTAACTCTTTCAAATAATGTAAATACGTCTTTTTCCACTGCTGTTGTGCGTGTATCCAGAGCGTCAATGTCCCCTTTCACAATAGACAGGGCCCTTTCATGTGCCGCCTCCATTTTGGTCACTAGTATGTCTAGATCATTTTTGGTAGGGAGAGCTGACAGTAATTGCAATATGCGATCTGTTTCTGCAGAGAGACAGCCAGGGTTAACTATATGTGTGATTTGGCCTCCAGTTTGCTTCCCCTGATTGTTTGGGGATGAGTTTTCCTGGGAACCTGATATCCCTTGAGAGTTCATGCTGTCTGTGCTTACAGGGTTAATTCCCTCAGCACCCACGCTCCTGTTCTCTGCATCAGCCTGACCTCCTGATCTTTGCTGTGAGGTTGGAATTCCCCCTCCTCCCTCCTCCTGTATATGTCTCACAGCGGACTCTCCTCCTGTATTCCCCTGCACCGCTGGTGTCTGGAAAACACGTGGAGACCTTGATCCTGTCAGCGCTGCAATGACACCGCTCTGTACCTCTGTGATGTGAGTCTCCCCCGCCGCTTCCACACCGTGTCCTCTGCTAATTCCTCCTGCTGCAAGCGTCTGCCTCGTGGTCGAAGGTGCCATGACAGGAGCAGGCCTGGGACCCGGGGACAGCTTCCCACTTCTGAAAAAGTGATCCACCGCTGTGCTGCCGCTCCTCAGCGCTGGTGGTCTGCTTGGTGTGTCTGTGCCTTTCTTTCCAGGCATGTTTGGAGGTGCCTGATGGGTTGTAATTTGTAATCTGCCGCCTCAGCCTGCGGAGCTCTTAGAGAAAGCGTCCGCCTGCCATCAAGCTCAAGCCACGCCCCCCGGAAATAGATTTTTGATAACAATGAAAGATAATTACCTTTCACAAATGGTACAGGACCCCACAAGAGGGAGAGCACTACTAGACCTTGTACTAACCAATAGGCCAGACCGCATATCAAATATACAAGTTGGGGGTTACTTGGGGAATAGTGATCACAAAATAATAAGTTTTCATGTATTCTTTAGTAAGATGTCTAGTAGAGGGGCTACAAGGACACTAAACTTCAGGAAAGCAAATTTTAAACGGTTGAGAGATGATCTTAGTGCAATAAACTGGGATGATGTACTAAGTAATAAAAGTACACAAAGCAAATGGGAGACTTTTATGAGCATCCTGAATAGGGCTTGTGCAGAAAATATACCCTATGGGAACAAACATGCTAGAAATAGGAGGAAACCCCTATGGCTAAATAGAGCTGTAAGGGAAGCAATAAAAGAAAAACAGAAAGCCTTAAAAGAATTAGAGGGTAGGTAGTGATGAGGCATTATATAATTATAGAAAATTAAATAAAATATGTAAAAAGCAAATTAAGTTAGCTAAGTTTGAGACAGAGAGACTCATTGCGAGAGAAAGTAAAAATAATCCTAAAATATTCTTTAACTACATAAACAGTAAAAAACTGAAAAGCGATAGTGTTGGCCCCCTTAAAAATAGTCTTGGTGAAATGGTGGAAGGGGATGAGGGTAAAGCCAACTTGCTGAATGACTTTTTTTCTACGGTTTTTATACAAGAAAATGCCATGGCAGATGACATGACCAGTGATACCATAAATTCACCCTTGAATATTACCTGCTTAACCCAGCAGGAAGTACGCCGCCGCCTCGAAATCACTAAGGTTGACAAATCTCTGGGCCCGGATGGCATACACCCCAGAGTACTACAGGAATTGAGTTCTGTGATAGATAGGCCATTATTTTTAATCTTCACAGATTCCTTAATAACAGGGTCGGTACCGCAGGACTGGCGCATAGCAAATGTGGTGCCAATATTCAAAAAGGGGACAAAAACTGAGCCGGGATATTATAGGCCGGTAAGTTTAACCTCTACGGTTGGTAAAATCCTTGAGGGTTTCTTGAGAGATGCTATACTGGAGTATCTCAAGAAAAATAACCTTATGACAGAGTATCAACATGGGTTTATGAGGGATCGATCCTGTCAAACTAATTTGATCAGCTTCTATGAAGAGGTAAGTTCAAGCCTGGACCAGGGAAATGCAGTGGATGTTGTGTATATGGACTTTTCAAAAGCTTTTGATACGGTGCCACACAAAAGGTTGGTACATAAAATGAGAATAATGGGGATAGGGGAAAATATGTGTAACTGGGTTATAAACTGGCTCAGTGATAGGAAACAAAGGGTGGTTATTAATGGTACGCACTCGGACTGGGTCTCAGTTCATAGTGGGGTACCACAGGGGTCAGTATTGGGCCCGCTTCTTTTTAACATATTTATAAATGACCTTGTTGGGGGCATGCGGAGTAGAATTTCAATATTTGCAGATGATACTAAACTCTGCAGGGTAATCAATACAGAGGAGGATAATTTTATATTACAGGGAGATTTATGTAAATTGGAGGATTGGGCTGAGAAGTGGCAATTGAAGTTTAATGTAGATAAATGTAAGGCCATGCACTTGGGTAGAGGAAATAACATTTATGATTATGTACTTAATTGTAGAACACTGGGTAAAACAGACACAGAAAAAGACTTGGGTGTATGGGTGGATGGTAAACTTCACTTTAGTGGACAGTGTCAGGCAACTGCTGCCAGGGCTAATAAAATAATGGGATGTATTAAAAGAGGTATAAGTGTTCATGAAAAAAATATAGTTCTACCTCTGTACAAGTCACTAGTGCGACCGCACTTAGAATACTGTGTACAATTCTGGTCACCGATATATAAGAAGGACATAGCTGAACTGGAGAGGGTGCAGAGAAGAGCGACCAAGATTATTAGAGGAATGGGTGGGCTGCAATACCAAGACAGGTTATTAAACTTGGGGTTATTTAGTTTGGAAAAACGAAGGCTTAGGGGGGATCTAATCACAATGTATAAATATATGAGGGGACAGTACAGAGACCTTTCCAAAGATCTTTTTACACCTAGGCCTGCGACTGGAACACGGGGGCATCCGCTACGTCTTGAGGAAAGAAGGTTTAATCATAATCACAGACGAGGATTCTTTACTGTACAAGCAGTGAGACTATGGAACTCTCTGCCGCATGATGTTGTAATGAGTGATTCACTACTAACATTTAAGCAGAGCCTGGATGCCTTTCTTGAAAAATTTAATGTTACCAGTTGTGTATATTAGATTTTATGACAGGGTATTGATCCAGGGAACTAGTCTGATTGCCGGATGTGGAGTCAGGAAGGAAATTTTTTCCCCATTGGAACTTGTTTGCCACATTGGGGTTTTTTTGCCTTCCTCTGGATCAACATGTTAGGCTACGGGTTGAACTAGATGGACTTAGAGTCTCCCTTCAACCTTAAAAACTATGATACTATGATACTATGATCCCTAAACCCAGTAATGAACTTTTCATCTCTCCCTCCATCCTCCCCACCCATCTCACCTTCCCCTCAGATATTTTCCTCCACATTTCACCCAGTGTCCCTAGACACACGACCATCCTATAGCCTCTCCTGCTCCCACCTACTAATACTCTCACTGCTTATCCTCACTGCTGGAGATATCTCCCCTAATCCTGGTCCTCCTCACCACATCACCTCAAACCCTCATCCGCAACGTATCATAAATTTTCGCAACCTCTCTAACCTCATGCCCATCCACCCGGCCCCCGCTACTCCAGTCCCACTAACAGGAGCTCTATGGAACGTTCGCTCTGCCTGCAACAAACTTTCCTACATTCATGATATTTTCATCACTAATAAACTTTTCTTCCTTGCCATCAAAGAAACCTGGCTCACTCCCTCTGACACAGCCTCTCCTGTTGCACTCTCTTATGGCGGTCTCCAACTTCCTCCTCCTTAGTTTGCTCCTGTACGACCAATGCTCCTTTACACCAATTCCACTACCCTCTGTTACTCTTCCCTCTTTTGAGGTGCACTCTGTCCGCATCTACTCCCCCTCCAACCTTCAACTGGCTGTCATTTACCGCCCTCCAGGGCCAGCCACTGCCTTTTTCGATCATTTCACCACCTGTCTACTACACTTCCTTTCCACCAACATCCCCACCATCATCATGGGTGGCTTCAACATCCCCATTGACACTTCCCACTCATCTGTCTCCAAACTTCTAACACTCACTTCCTCCTTCGGCCTCAACCAATGGTCTTCTGCAGCTACTCAGAAAGATGGCCACACACTGGACCTCATCTTCACTCGTCTTTGTTCCCTATCTAACCTCTCTAACTCACCTTTCCCCCTGTCTGACCACAACCTACTCACATTCTATTAACTCTTTAATTAATTCTTTTCTTCTCCAAGTACGCAACCCCCCCTCCACAAACTTTCACACCCTTGCAGAAATATCAAACACCTTGATTTACATGCACTTTCTCAGTCTCTTCTCCTTCTCACAGACATTGCTTTTTTACACGATGCAGATACTGCTGTAACTTTATACAACACTACAATCTCTGCAGCTCTTGAATCAGCTGCCCCCCTCACACACACTAAAACCCGCACAATCAACAGGCAACCCTGGCACACGAGTCAGACTAAAGAACTGAGACAGGCTTCCAGAATTGCTCAGCGCAAAAGGAAGAGGACTTCATTGCACTTCATTGCATATAAAGAGTCCTTCACCACCTTTAAGTCCACACTCCCTGCTGCAAAGCAAACCTTCTCATCCCTCATATCCTTTTTCTCACAACCCTAAGCAGCTATTCAACACTAGAGATGAGCCACCACCCTAGTGTTCGGGTTTGGTTCGTCGAACTTCGGGTGTGCTCGTCGAACGTTTGTCGAACACTTTCGAACACCATTGAAAACAATAGCAGGCAAACACAAACACCTACAAACACATAGAAAACACCTTCTAAGGTGTCCAAAAGGTGACAAACTACTCAGAAGACACAACAAACACATGGAAAAGTGACAAGTACATATACTCATGCAAAAAGAAAAGAGCTAGACGTGTAAAAAGAGGAGGAGACACAGATATAGGCATGTCATGCCCTTCTAAAATCATGTAAAACACAGCAAGTGGACTCCAACAAAAGTCTCCATTTTTTCCAAAAATTTGGGCACAGACACTACTTAAGTGGCATCAATTGTCCCACAGTTGCAAACTTAAAATGGTTATGTTCATGAAGCACATTAAAAAATCCACAAGCATTTAGTCTCCCCAGGATGACACAGGGGTAGAAAAGTCCTTGCGAATCCATGACCTGTTCAGCTTGATGAACGTTAGTCTGTCCACGTTGTCACTGGACAGATGCGTGCACTTATCTGTCAGCACACCACCAGCAGCACTGAACAGACGTTCCGAGAGAACTCTGGCTGCGGGACACAACAAGATCTCCAAGGTGTAAGTGGTGAGCTCAGGCCATTTGTCCATATTGTAAGCCCAAAATGAGCAAGGCTCCAGTTGCACAGTCATGGCATCTATGTTCACTTGGAGATACTCCTGTATCATCCTCTCCAGGCGTTGACAATGTGTCAGACTTCTTGTGTCTTCTCGGCTTGCAAAGGATGGTCTAAAAAAAATCATGAAACGATTCCATAAAATTGCTGTTAACACCAGATACGGTGTTACTGGTACGGTTTGAGTGATGACTCGACAGTCCCATGGTTGGCAAGTTACAACTGTGAGATTCACTCTGTGCACTACTGGTGTTTAGTGGAAAAGCCGATCTAAGATTGTGTAACAGCTTCTGCTGATACTCTTGCATACGTGCGTCCCTTTCTATGGCAGGAATTATTTCGCCAAATTTTGTCTTGTACCGGGGATCTAAGAGTGTGGCTGCCCAGTAGTCAGCATTACTTCGAATTCTGACAATCCAAGGGTCATGTTGTAGGTAGTGCAGCAAGAAGGCACTCATGTGTCTTGCGCATCCTGGAGGACCACGTCCTTGTTGTGTTGGTGGCGGCGGCGAGGTGAGAATCATGCTTCCTTCCTCTGCCCTCTCCCCCCAACCTCGCACAATAGAAATGTGATCAAGGTCTCCCTCATCTGCTGAGTCTTCCATGCCCATCGCCAGTTCGTCCTCCATTTCTTCCTGGGCTCCTGCACCTTCCTCAACAGTTTGGCTGCTACCATGCGCCCTTGTTAATCCCTCTCCCCCACCGTCTCATGCCTGCCGCCTTGGTGCTGCTGACCATCTGGACCTTGGAGATCTTGTTATCCCTTCCGCATATGTCTCCTCCTCTCCTTCCTCTTGTCCCACCTCCTGACTCCGAATACTGTTTAGCATGTGCTCCAGCATGTAGATGACTGGAATAGTCATGCTGATAATGGCATCGTCAGCGCTAAACATCTTCGTCGCAATGTTAAAACTGTGCAGAAGGGTGCATAGGTCCTTAATCTGAGACCGCTCCAGCAGCGTGATCTGCCCCACCTCTGGATCTCGTTGGCCAGGCTATACGTCATAACGTATTGCACCAGGGCTCGGCGGTGCTGCCACTGTCACATGTGCAGAGTCGAATTCCAGCGGCAGGCCGAAAGACTTCTGAAGCGATGTAAGTCATTGAGCTGCGGGGTGTGAACGGTGGAAGTGAGCACACAGCAACCATGCCCTCTGCAGAAGGCCATGTAGGCCTGGATAGTGAGTTAAAAATTGCTGGACAACCAGGTTCAACATGTGAGCCATACACTGCACGTGTGTCACATTGCCCCGGCGAAGGGCCGCACCCAGGTTTGCAGCATTGTTGCACACGGCCTTCCCTGGCTGCAGGTTGAGTGGACACAACCATTGATAAAACTCAGTTTTCAGAGCTGACCACAACTCGTCAGCTGTGTGACTCACATTTCGCAGACATTTCAAAGTAAAGCCCGCCTGATGCCGTTGAGCTCTGCTGCCTGCATAATAAGGAGGTGTGCAGGATTCCTTGTGCGTAGTTACAACGCGGGTGGCCTTACCAGACAGGCTTTGGGAGGAGGTTGAGGACCGAGACGAGGTTGAGGAGGCAGAAGAAGTGAAGGAACTTCTACATACAGAGGATTGACGCACATCTCGTGGGGACGGCAAGACTTGTACAGCAGACCCTTCTCCATCTCTCACCATAGTTACCCAGTGCCCAGTCAGCAACATGTAACGCCCCTGTCTATGCTTACTGGTCCAAGTATCTGTGGTGAAATGCACCCTGTCACTCACAGCGTTTCTCAAGGAAGTGGTGATGTTGTGTGCGACTTGCTGGTGTAGCGCAGGCACACCTTTCTTGGAGAAGTAGTGGTGACTGGGCATCTGGTACTGGGGCCTCTGTGTCCACTAGGCGGAAAGGCATAATTTCTGTAGCCAACAGCTTGCAGATGCTGAAATTCAACCTCTTAGCTTTGTCATGGCTAGGAGGAAATGGTCTTTTACTTGTCCACATCAGAGGGACCGAAGGCTGGCTGCTGTGCTGAGACGGCAATGAGTAGGGTGTCCCTGGCAAACTGCTGGTCTGTGAGGAAGGTGCAGGCGGAGATATAATGTTGCCTTCATCCAAAGGTGGTGCTCTCGATGTCTGAGAGAGTACAACACCAGCAGCTGTTTCCACTTCCAAAGCATCTGACGACTTGCCAATCACACTGCTTGTTGTGGGTAAAGAAGTGGAAGGTCTGCATCCAAAAGCATGCGTGACTGCTGTCCCCACAGTCAGAGGATGAAGAGCACGCAGATGCACTTGATGGGCAGACTGTGGTTGACCCACATCGCTAGGCCGCATTGTAGCACAGTGGGCTTCCCACTGCGATTTATGCTTCATATCCATGTGACAGTTCACGGACGAAATACTCACATTAGTGAGTTTTTGGCCTCTACTTAGAGATTGGCGACAAATCTTACTGATGACATGAGTTGGGTGATCCTTTGCGATGTCAAAAAAGTCCCAGGCTAGGCAAGGCTTAGAGCTCTCTCCCTCTCTTTCTCCCTCTCTTTCTCCCTCTCTTTCTCCCTCTCTTTCTCCCTCTCTTTCTCCCTCTCTTTCTCCCTCTCTTTCTCCCTCTCTTTCTCCCTCTCTTTCTCCCTCTCTTTCTCCCTCTCTTTCTCCCTCTCTTTCTCCAGTCATCAATAGAAATCACCATATTCAACAGGCCATCTTAGACGTCTGACCACGTCAGAGACCTATCCACATACTATGGATCATTGAGGTAATCTACGATCTCTTGTCATCCTTTATGACAATTCCATTATGAAACACATTTACTAGGACACATTTCATCTACTACAGGTGTTGGCCTAAATGTAATCTAGACCTCTGCGCATGATCTTGAACCACCATACTATTGATTAAATACAATGTTTGGGACTCATACGCCTTGATAACAGGTAACGACTGCACGTTCAACCACACATAGTTTGGATTTCCTTTAATTTATATAAACGTTATCTTTCCCCAGTGCTACCTGCTACCTTTTACGTATAGTGTATCCGGACACTGACTAATTTGCATTCCCTAAACCATACAGCACTTCAGCATTGGTATGGTTACATAATAATCCCTTAAGTATTATATCCTTACGCCATTATTTCAAAATATGACTATTATTACTTTTACTTTTATTATACCATAGGTCTAACAATAGTGTCCTGTGCATATTCATCCACTTTGTGTCCTTCTGTTCTTAAGGTGAGCCTCTTTACCATGTACGTCACATAGAATTTACATTATACGAACGCGCACATACCACTATGGATACATGGTAACACCCACTGTAGTTGGCCATAAATTTTTCCAATGGTTCTCTATTGTTTTCCTTTAATCCGCTCACAATCAGTTACGCTTACGTATTTGCTTACTCAATGTACCCATGATTCTATGTCATTGTCTCATATTCTGATCTCTTGTCATCCCAAAATGCAAATCGTGATATCTTTATTTGTTCTATTTTCCTATACTGACGGATGTCCTGTATTTTTGTTTTGTTTTTTGTATATATATTGTTATCAGCCCGTCCGACCTGAAGAAGGCCATACTGGCCGAAACGTTGTGATTGGCGGACCATTGTACAGCACTTTTGACACATTTTTTCACTACAAAATAAAAAGAAAAGGATTTTGATATCAGTTTCATGTTTCTGACTCTCTGTGTCTCTAAGGGTGATAGTGAGTGTGCCGGAGTTCCTATTGTCAGCAACATGTAACGCCCCTGTCTATGCTTACTGGTCCAAGTATCTGTGGTGAATTGCACCCTGTCACTCACAGCGTTTCTCAAGGAAGTGGTGATGTTGTGTGCGACTTGCTGGTGTAGCGCAGGCACACCTTTCTTGGAGAAGTAGTGGTGACTGGGCATCTGGTACTGGGGCCTCTGTGTCCACTAGGCGGAAAGGCATAATTTCTGTAGCCAACAGCTTGCAGATGCTGAAATTCAACCTCTTAGCTTTGTCATGGCTAGGAGGAAATGGTCTTTTACTTGTCCACATCAGAGGGACCGAAGGCTGGCTGCTGTGCTGAGACGGCAATGAGTAGGGTGTCCCTGGCAAACTGCTGGTCTGTGAGGAAGGTGCAGGCGGAGATATAATGTTGCCTTCATCCAAAGGTGGTGCTCTCGATGTCTGAGAGAGTACAACACCAGCAGCTGTTTCCACTTCCAAAGCATCTGACGACTTGCCAATCACACTGCTTGTTGTGGGTAAAGAAGTGGAAGGTCTGCATCCAAAAGCATGTGTGACTGCTGTCCCCACAGTCAGAGGATGAAGAGCACGCAGATGCACTTGATGGGCAGACTGTGGTTGACCCACACCGCTAGGCCGCATTGTAGCACAGTGGGCTTCCCACTGCGATTTATGCTTCATATCCATGTGACAGTTCATGGACGAAATACTCACATTAGTGAGTTTTTGGCCTCTACTTAGAGATTGGCGACAAATCTTACTGATGACATGAGTTGGGTGATCCTTTGCGATGTCAAAAAAGTCCCAGGCTAGGCAAGGCTTAGAGCCCATGAAACCTGCAGAGCCACCACGACTTCTGCTCAGAGGCAGAGTTGTTGCTGAGGATGCAGTTGTTGATGTGCTTCCAGTACTCTGTCCAGGAAGGCGTCACAACCTAACCTCATCGTCAGTTGCATCCTCCTTCACCTCCTCTACTGACCTCATCGACTGGCTGACTGTGGGTTGACAGTAAGTGGGATCTCCAACCTCATCATCACCCTGTGTGTTCTCACTCCCCTCGTCCTCAGAGCCAACCTCTTCCTGCCCTGACCAAATAGTTGTCGTTCCAATCGGGTATATGAGTCTCATCGTCATCAGCATGTTTCTCATTGTCTCCACCAAGAGGAGTTTCAGTTTGTGAATGAGGGTCTACATTATGCTCAGAACCTTCTTCATCTAGGCCTGAATCCGACTTACAAACAAAGCTTCTGGGCATCAGTGCAGATCATTTCCTTGTCTGGACTCACTGCAGCTTTAGAGCAGACCTCTGATTCCCAGGCTATAGTGTGACTGAACAGCTCTGCAGACTCAACCATCTCTGTTACCCCATACTCAGCAGGGCGGGTGGAGACTTGAGAGCTGGTAGGAAGCAAGTGTGATTGGGGTGACACCTCAAAGGACTGGAGTATTTGGGATGTGGAAGTTGAGGGGGAAGAGAGGCCACTTGATGGAGCACTTGAGATTCATTCAATCACCTGCTCTTTTTGTGCCTCATCTACATTTGGTAGCTATGGTCGTGTCTGTAAGAAAGGGATCATATCAGATTGTCCACGTAAAGAAGTAGATATCTTACTTTGGCTGGAAGATGGTCTTTCTTCAGCAGATGTTACTGTTGCTTCACCACCTACTCCACGGACACAAACTTTTTTTCCCTTTCCAACACGCCTGTTCCCCTTTCCACCAGCATCTGGCCTTTTGCCACTCATTTTGTATGTGAACAAATTGGCAACTCTGCAGTTGTTGGCAAAAAAAATTGATTGAAATCAAGCAGAGCTGAGTGGCCAAACACTGCTACTATGCCCAAGGGATTGCCTGGGGTAGCTGCAGTAAAAAATTGGCTTCTGGCAGGGCCGGACTGGGACTAAAATTCAGCCTTGGCATTTGGGGGTACACAGGCCCACTTTTCGCGTGGTGAATGTGTAATATATTTCTGCACTTGTATGTGTGAGTACTGCATGGCATTACCCCTCCACACAAACACACACACACAATGCACCTCTATTACCCACACACACACACACACACACACACACACACACACACACAATGCACCTCTATTACCTCTCCCCACACACAGTACAATGCACCCCCATTGCCCACACACACACACACACACACACAATACAATGCACCCCCCATTACCCCTCCTCCCTCACAAAATACAATGCACCCTCCATTACCCTTTCCCCAGATAAAATGCAATGCACCCCCTACACACACAAATTACACTACCTCATCACTACACACTCCTGCCTCCCCCCCCTTCCCTCGGAATACAGTACTCCCCCTCTGCCTGTCACAAAGCTGTTTTCCTTCACAAATGTTCCCCGTTATGTATCCTCAGCCCCTCCCCACTCATCCCCATTAATTAACCCGCCATCTACGGCTCCTCCATGGAGCGCTTACCGCTTCCTGATGTCTCCTGTGTGGCGCCCGCAGCACTGTGATGACGTCAGCAAGGTGCTAATCTCATCACGTTGCTGCACGTCGGGGGCGGAGACCAGTCCCGGCGCACTGTTCAAATGTATTTATGTCTGAAAGACGCAAACACATCTGAATAGGAAGGCGGAAGCTGAGGTCACCGGCACCACCACCGCCGCGCTCCTCTGCAGTGTGCACGCCGGGCCGGCAAAGCAGCACACAACAGGGCCGGCACAGCCCAGCGCTGCCTCCTGGTCCCACTACAGCTAGTGTGCCTGGCATGCACACACTACTGAGGAGCGCGGTGGTGACTGCAGATACAGCGGCCCACTACAGGGACCGGCCCATCTTGCATTTGCCAGAATTGCCCTATGGTCAGTCCGGGCCTGGCTACTGGATATAGACAGGCGGTGTAGCTTTCTACACAACAGTACTACAACACTGACTACCAGACACTGCTACTATGCCCAAGGGATTGCCTGGGGTAGCTGCAGTATACAATTGGATACTAGATAGACAGGCAGTGTATCTTTCTACACAGCAGTGCTACACTACTGCCCAAAAGGGTTGCCTGAGCTAGATTTGGCCAGATGCTGTGAAAAACACTTGCACAGACCTGCCTGGCAAAAATTGCTAGGAACTGCTTTAACCCAGCCCTCAAAAGGGCTGAAATTACAACTAGTCCCTACTCCCTAAACCTATCTCTCTATTAAACTTTATAGCGCCCACAGCAGCAGTAGCGGTGACTGATACAACTGCAGCACTGAGGTAATGGCGGCGATGGGGAAAATGTCCAGGTCTTATAGGGCAAGGACATGTGACATACACAGCCAATGACACATACCCTTGCTTGTGTGCAAAAATTGCACTTTGCTGTGTGTGTGTGTCTCATTGGCTGACCGCCTGCACCGCCCCACTGTACATGCGGTTAGGGAAAAAAAAAAATGGAGATTGCCATTATTTCAGCAGCACTGATCTAAACCCTGGCCCCCCCCCCCTACCCCGCACACTATACACTGAAGTTGGATATCAGGCTCATCCCCTCGCATGACACTGGGCTCACGCTGGCAGTACAGCAGACCTGAATGTCATGCAAGTGTCCCTGCAACTGAGGTCCGTTCGTGCGAGCACACCTCGGCTGCGGGAGGCGGGCCGATGCGAACGGGTGGGCTTGCACGGAGGAGGGAAGGGAGGGATTTCTCTCCCTCTCTCCTCTGTTGCAAGTTATTGCCATTCTCGCCCTGCACTCGCGGTATACCGGTGTACTGCGGTGCAGTGCGATTTTTCTCTTCATTGACTTGAATGGGTGCGAGAGAAACAATGATCGCATTACACTCACTGTGAAAAGCCAGTTACGCTTTTGGTGATCGAACAGTTATCGAACATAACCTCGAACTGTCGAACTTGAAGCTAATTGTTCGCGTTCATCGAATGACTCGAACATCGCCTAAAACAGGTCAAATTTAAGATTGGCGAACAGTTCGATTCGAACACCGCTAATCTCTATTCAACACCTTCAATTCTCTCCTCCGTCCTCCAGCACCACCTCCCTCTCATCTCCGCTGACAACTTTACCTCTTTCTTCAAGCAGAAGATTGACAACATCAGAGCAAGCTTTGGCCCACAATCACCACATCCCCTCATCATAGCTACTCAGCCCTCTCTCTCCAAATCCAGCTTCTTCACCATGACAGAAGATAATCTTTTCACTCTGCTCTCAAGATCACATCTAACCACCTGTGCATTTGACCTGCTCCCGTCGCACCTTATCCCCAACATCACCGCAGTCCTCATCCCAGCCTTAACCCATCTCTTCAACCTATCACTAACAAGTGGTGTATTCCCTTAATGCTTTAAACATGCCTCCATTACACCCATCCTCAAAAAGCCCTCCCTTGACCCATCCTCTCTGTCAAACTATCACCCCATATCCCTTCTCCCACATGCCTCAAAACTACTGGAACAGCATGTCCATCTTGAATTGTCCTCATACCTCTCCTCCTGCTCCCTCTTTGACCAGCTACAATCTGGCTTCCGACCGCATCACTCTACTGAAACTGCCCTAACCAAAGTCACCAATGACCTACTAACTGCCAAAGCCAAGCGACACTACTCTGTCCTCCTCCTCCTGGACCTATCCTCTGCCTTCGACACAGATGACCACTCCCTCCTACTACAAATTCCTTCATCTCTGGGCACCACAGTTTTGTCCCTATCTTGGATCCCCTCATACCTAACCGACCAAACTTTCAGCGTCTCCCATTCTCACACCACTTCCTCATCTCACCCCTTATCTGTCGATGTCCCCCAAGGTTCAGTTCTTGGACCCCTGCTGTTCTCCATCTACACCTTCAGCCTTGGACAGCTCATTGAGTCCCACAGCTTTCAATATCATCTCTATACCGATGACACACAGGTCTACCTCTCTGGACCTGACATTACCTCCACCACTAACCACAATTCCACAATGCCTGTCTGCTATTTCATCCTTCTTCTCTGCGCGATTCCTAAAGCTTAACATGGACAAAACAGAATTCATTGTCTTTCCTCCTCCTCACGCAACTCCTCCAACAAGCCTTTCCATCAAACCTGATGGTTGCTCACTCTCCCCAGTCTCACAAGCTCGTTGCCTTGGACTAACCCTCGACTCTGCTTTATTATTCAAGCCACACATCCAAGCCCTCTTCACCTCATGCAGACTACAGCTGAAAAATATCTCCCGGATCCGTGCTTTCCTTAACCAAGAATCGGCAAAAACATTAGTGCATGCCCTCATCATCTCCCGCCTCGACTACTGCAACCTCCTGCTCTCTGGCCTCCCTACCTACACTCTTGCACCCCTCCAATCTATCCTAAACTCTGCAGCCCGCTCAATCTACCTCTCCCCTCGCTATTCCCCAGCCTCGCCACTCTGTCAATCCCTTCACTGGCTTCCCATCGCCCAATGACTCAAGTTCAAAACATTAACCATGACATACAAAGCCATTCACAACTTGTCTCCTCCTTACATCTATAACCTAGTCTCCTGGTACCTACCTCATCCTCACAAGATCTCTTTCTCTACTCCTCTCTTATCTCCTCTTCCCACAATCGCGTACAAGATTTCTCCCGTGCCTCCCCCATACTCTGGAACACTCTACCTCCGCATATCAGACTCTCTCCTACCATGGAAAACTTCAAGAGGAACCTGAAGACCCATCTCTTGCAACAAGCCTACAACCTACAATAACCCTCAGTCCAGTACACCACAACCATCTCTGTCCTCACCTATTGTACCATCACCCATTCCCTGTAGACTGTGAGCCCCCCACGGGCAGGGTCCTCTCTCCTCCTATACCAGTCTGTTTTATATTGTTAATGATTGTTGTACGTATACCCTCTTTCACTTGTAAAGCGCCATGGAATTAATGACGCTATAATAATAAATAATAATAATAATCATACAGCAGCGCACTGTGTGCAGAGAATTCCCTGCTGTTCTTCCAGGACCTGTGCCTACTCGGCCTCCCTCTTCCTCTACTGCACACGGAGCTCTGGGCTGATGGTAAGATGCAGAGAGGATCTAAGATTGTGTGCAGTGAGGAAGAGACGTAAGTTACTGTGGTAACAGGTGGAGTTTTTATTACTGTGCAGTGTGTGGGCCTGATACCATGTATACAATGAGGTGATGTGTGTGGGGGAGGGGGCTATTACACTGTAATGTGGGGACCTGATACCATGTATGTAAATGAGAGGATGTGTGGGGTGGAGGGGGCTATTACACTGCAATGTGGGGGCCTGATACCATGTATGTAATGAGGGGATGTGTGTGGGGGAGGGGGCTATTACAGTGCAATGTGGGTGCCTGATACCAAGTGTGTAATGAGGTGATGTGTGTGGGGAAAAGGGCTATTACACTGCAATGTGGGGGCCCGTTACCATGTATGTAATGTGTGTGGGGGAGGGGGGCTATTACACTGCAATGTGGGGGCCTGAAAACGTATGTAATGACTTGGTGTATTTGGGGAGGGGGCTATTACACTGCAATTTGGGGGCCTGATACCATATATGTAATGAGGGGATGTGTGTGGGGGAGGGGGCTATTACAGTGCAATGTGGGTGCCTGATACCATGTATGTAATGAGGTGATGTGTGTGAAGGAGAGGGCTATTACATTGCAATTTCTATTACACTGCAATGTGGGGACCTGATACTATGAGTGTAATGAGAGAATGTGTGTGGGGGAGGGGGCTATAACGCTGCAATGTGGGGGCCTGATAATGTATGTAATGAGGTGGTGTATGTGGGGGAGGGGGCTATTACATTGCACTGTTGAGGTCCGATGCCATGTATGTAATGAGGCGATGTGTGTGTGGGGGAGGGGGGCTATTGCACTGCACTGTGGAGGTCCCATGTCATGTATGTAATGAGGTGATGTGTGTGGGGGAGGGGGGCTATTACACTGCAATGTGGGGGCCTGATACCATGTATGTAATGATGTGATGTGGGGGAGGGGGGCTATTACACTGCACTGTGGTGGCCCGATGCCATGTATGTAATGAGGTGATGTGTGTGGGGGAGGGGGCCTATTACACTGCAGTGTGGGGGCCCGATGCCATGTATGTAATGTGTGTGAGGGAGGGGCGCTGCACTGTGGGGGCCCGATGCCATGTATGTAATGAGGTGATGTGTGTGGGGGAGGGGGGCTATTACACTGCAGTGTGGGGGCCCGATGCCATGTATGTAATGTGTGTGGGGGAGGGGGCTATTACATTGCAATGTGGGGGCCTGATACCATGCATGTAATGAGGCGATGTGTGTGGCGGAGGGGGCTATTACACTGTACTGTGGGGGCCTGATACCATATATGTAATGAGGGGATGTGTGTGGGGGAAGGGGCTACTACAGTGCAATGTGGGTGCCTGATACCATGTATGTAATGAGGTGATGTGTGTGAAGGAGAGGGCTATTACATTGCAATGTCTATTACACTGCAATGTGGGGACCTGATACTATGAGTGTAATGAGGGGATGTGTGTGGGGGTGGGGGCTATTACACTGCAATGTGGGGGCCTGATACCATGCATTTAATGTGTGTGGGGGAGGGGGCTATTACACTGCACTGTGGAGGTCCGATGCCATGTATGTAATGGGGTGATGTGTGTGGGGGAGGGGGGCTATTACACTGCAGTGTGGGGGCCTGATAACATGTATGTAATAAGGTGATGTGTGTGGGGGAGAGGGGACTATTACACTGCACTGTGGAGGCCCGATGCCATGTATGCAATGAGGCGATGTGTGTGGGGGAGGGGGGCTATTACACTGCACTGTGGAGGTCCGATGCCATGTATGTAATGGGGTGATGTGTGTGGGGGAGGGGGGCTATTACACTGCAGTGTGGGGGTCTGATACCATGTATGTAATGATGTGATGTGAGTGGTGAAGGGGGGCTATTACACTGCAATGTGGGGGCCTGATACCATGTATGTAATGAGGGGATGTGTGTGGGGAAGGGGGCTATTACACTGCAATGTGGGGGCCTGAAAACGTATGTAATGAGGTGGTGTATTTGCGGAGGGGGCTATTAAACTGCAATTTAGGGGCCTGATACCATGTATGTAATGAGGTGATGTGGGGGAGGGGGCTATTACACTGCAATGTGGGGGCCTGATAACTTGTATGTAATAAGGTGAGATGTGTGGGGGAGGGGGGCTATTACACTGCACTGTGGGGGCCCGATGCCATGTATGTAATGAGGTGATGTGTGTGGGGGAGGGGGGCTATTACACTGCAGTGTGGCGGCCTGATAACATGTATGTAATAAGGTGATGTGTGTGGGGTAGAGGGGGCTATTACACTGCACTGTGGGGGCCCGATGCCATGTATGTAATGAGGCGATGTGTGTGTGGGGGAGGCGGGCTATTACACTGCACTGTGGAGGTTCGATGCCATGTATGTAATGGGGTGATGTGTGTGGGGGAGGGGGGCTATTACACTGCAGTGTGGGGGTCTGATATGTATGTAATGATGTGATGTGTGTGGTGAAAGGGGGCTATTACACTGCAATGTGGGGGCCTGATACCATGTATGTAATGAGGGGATGTGTGTTGGGAAGGGGGCTATTACACTGCAATGTGGGGGCCTGAAAACGTATGTAATGAGGTGGTGTATTTGGGGACGGGGCTATTACACTGCAATGTGGGGGCCTGATACCATGTATGTAATGAGGTGATGTGGGGGAGGGGGCTATTACACTGTAATGTGGGGGCCCGATGCTATGTATGTAATGAGGTGATGTGTGTGGGGGAGGGGGGTTATTACACTGCACTGTGGGGGTCCGATGCCATGTATGTAATGAGGTGATGTGTGTGGGGGAGGGGGGCTATTGCACTACAATGTGGGAGCCTGATAACATGTATGTAATGAGGGGATGTGTGTGGAGGCTATTACATTGCAGTGTGGGGGCCTAATAACATGTATGTAATAAGGTGATGTGTGTGGGGGAGGAGCGGGCTATTACATGGCATCGGGCCCCCACAGTGCAGTGTATGTAATGATGTGATGTGTGTGGGGGAGGGGGGCTAGTACACTGCAATGTGGGTGCCAGATACCATGTATGTAATGAGAGGATGTGTGTGGGGAAGGGGGCTATTAAACTGCAATGTGGGGGCCTGAAAATGTATGTAATGAGGTGGTGTATTTGGGGAAGGGGCTATTACACTGCAATGTAGGGGCCTGATACCATGTATGTAATGAGGTGATGTGGGGGAGAGGGCTATTACACTGCAATGTGGGGGCCTGATAACTTGTATGTAATAAGGTGATGTGTGTGGGGGAGGGGGGCTATTACACTGCACTGTGGGGGCCCGATGCCATGTATGTAATGAGGTGATGTGTGTGGGGGAGGGGGGCTATTACACTGCAGTGTGGGGGCCTGATAACATGTATGTAATAAGGTGATGTATGTGGGGTAGAGGGGGCTATTACACTGCACTGTGGGGGTCCGATGCCATGTATGTAATGAGGTGATGTGTGTGGGGGAGGGGGCTATTACACTGCACTGTGGGGGTCCGATGCCATGTATGTAATGAGGGGATGTGTGTGGGGGAGGGGGGCTATTACACTACAATGTGGGGGCCTGATACCATGTATGTAATGATGTGATGTGTGTGGTGAAGGGGGGCTATTACACTGCAATGTGGGGGCCTGATACCATGTATGTAATGAGGGGATGTGTGTTGGGAAGGGGGCTATTACACTGCAATGTGGGGGCCTGAAAACGTATGTAATGAGGTGGTGTATTTGGGGAGGGGGCTATTACACTGCAATGTGGGGGCCTGATACCATGTATGTAATGAGGTGATGTGGGGGAGGGGGCTATTACATTGCAATGTGGGGGCCTGATAACTTGTATGTAATAAGGTGATGTGTGTGGGGGAGGGGGGGCTATTACACTGCACTGTGGGGGCCCGATGCCATGTATGTAATGAGGTGATGGGTGTGGGGGAGGGGGCTATTACACTGCACTGTGGGGGTCCGATGCCATGTATTTAATGAGGTGATGTGTGTGGGGGAGGGGGGCTATTACACTACAATGTGGGGGCCTGATACCATGTATGTAATGAGGGGATGTGTGTGGGGGCTATTACATTGCAGTGTGGGGGCCTAATAACATGTATGTAATAAGGTGATGTGTGTGGGGGAGGAGCGGGCTATTACATGGCATCGGGCCCCCACAGTGCAGTGTATGTAATGATGTAATGTGTGTGGGGGAGGGGGGCTATTACACTGCAATGTGGGTGCCTGATACCATGTATGTAATGAGGGGATGTGTGTGGGGAAGGGGGCTATTAAACTGCAATGTGGGGGCCTGAAAACGTATGTAATGAGGTGGTGTATTTGGGGAGGGGGCTATTACACTGCAATGTGGGGGCCTGATACCATGTATGTAATGAGGGGATGTGTGTGGGGAAGGGGGCTATTACACTGCAATGTGGGGGCCTGAAAACGTATGTAATGAGGTGGTGTATTTGGGGAGGGGGCTATTACACTGCAATGTGGGGGCCTGATACCATGTATGTAATGAGGTGATGTGGGGGAGGGGGCTATTACACTGTAATATGGGGGCCTAATAACTTGTATGGAATAAGGTGATGTGTGTGGGCGAGGGGGCTATTACATTGTGTAGTGTGGGAGCCTGATAACATGTATGTAATGAGGTGATATGTGTGGGGGGGATATCTATATATATAATTGCCTTATTCTGTCTGTCAGTCTTGCTCCAAAATTGTTTAACCGTGACAGTGTCGTTAGAGTGACAACTGTCGGATTGGCCGCTGGAATCAAAAAGCTGTGGAGAGAAAAAGCGCACATAGGGTCTTATCTGATAAACACTGCAGGTATAGAGAATAAGACAGGTGCTCACCTGTGGAAGTTGTGACAGGCACAACTCCTATGAAGGCAAAATAGAATGTAGAAATTGGTCAAGCAGCAGCCCCGATAATGCAATGGATTGGCCGCTGGGCTCGGCTTGGCCCCGCCCCCCCACAGATTGGCCGCTCGCCTCGGCCTGGCTCCGCCCCCCGCATGGATTAGCCGCTCGCCCCGGCCCTCCGCACGCATCGCCCGCTCCAGCGTACACCATACGCTGACACCTCGCCCGCTCGCCCCCGCCACAGATCGTGACGGAGCCGGTGTACGCTGGTAACCATGATACACATCGCATAACTATAGGAAGCGCTTCCCTTAGTTACCCGATGTGTATTATGGTTACCAGCGTACACCGGCTCCCGTAACTCAGCCCCGCAACCGGCACACGTTGCCACGCTCGGACCCGCCCCCGGTGGCCCCAGCATGGGGGATGGAGCACGATGGGGGGTGTGCAGCATGGAGGAAGGAGCACGATGGGGGGTGTGCAGCATGGAGGATGGAGCACGATGGGGGGTGCGCATCATGGGAGATGTAGCACGATGGGGGGGTGCGCAGCATGGGGGATGGAGCACGATGGGGGGTGTGCAGCATGGGAGATGGAGCACGATGGGGGGTGTGCAGCATGGGAGATGGAGCACGATGGGGGGTGCGCAGCATGGGGGATGGAGCACGATGGGGGGTGCGCATCATGGAGGATGGAGCACAATGGGGGATGTGCAGCTTGGGGGATGGAGCACGATGGGGGGTGCACAGCATGGGGGATGGATCACGATGGGGGGTGCATAGCATGTTGGATGGAGCTCGATGGGGAGTGCGCAGCATGTCGGATGGAGCATGATGGGTGCGCAGCATGGGGGATGAAGCACAATGGGGGGTGCGCAGCATGGGGGATGGAGCACGATGGGGGGTGCGCAGCATGGGGGATGAAGCACGATGGGGGGTGCGCAGCATGGGGGATGGAACACGATGGGGGGTGCGCAGCATGGGTGATGGAACACGATGGGAGGTGCGTAGCATGGGGGATGGAGCACGATGGGGGGTGCGCAGCATGGGGGATGGAGCACGATGGGGGGTGCGCAGCATTTGGGATGGAGCACGATAGGGGGTGCGCAGCATGGGGGATGGAGCATGATGGGGGGTGCGCAGCATGGGGGATGGAGCACGATGGGAGGTGCGCAGCATGGGGGATGAAGCACGATGGGGGGTGCGCAGCATGGGGGATGGAGCACGATTGGGCTGCGCAGCATGGGGGATGGAGCACGATGGGGGTGCGCAGCATGGGGGATGAAGCACGATGGAGGTGCGCAGCATGGGGGATGGAGCACGATGGGGGGTGCGCAGCATGGGGGATGGAGCACGATGGGGGGTGCGCAGCATGGGGGATGGAGCACGATGGGGGTGCGCAGCATGGGGGATGGAACACGATGGGGGGTGCACACCTCCCCCCAAAACACACACACACACCGTCACACGCGCACCGCACAACAAACCACACACACTGGGAACCACAAACACCACCCTACAGACACCCACACACACACACACAACGTCGCACACACACAACACCCAACACACAAACACCTCGGCATACATAAATATACGCACATACCGCGCCACACACACACTGCACAAAACATACTTCCCCCAAAACACACACACGCACCCCACAGCCACACAAACCGCTCAACACACACAGCACCACACACACAGAACGCTGCAGACACACAGCGCTCCACAAACAATGCAGCACACACAACGCAACACACATACAACACCGCTGTCACCCCCCCACCCAGACAACACCCAGAATATTTATAGCGCCCTACGCAAACACTCGGCATCTACACACAACAACATCTATATATATGACAAAAATCATACATTAACTACACAATAAATTCTAGAATACCCGATGCGTTAGAATCGGGCCACCTTCTAGTATATTATAAGGGCCTGATAACGTAGTGTGGGCGTATCATACTGTGTATAGGGGAGCAGTGGGACCATCATACTTTGCATAGGAGAGCTATGGGTCCATTATAATTTGTATAGGGGAGGTGTGGGCCCATCATACTGTGTATAGAGGAGCTATGGGCCCATTATACTCTGTATAGGGGAGTTGTGGGCCCAATACACTGTTTAGCGAGTTGTGGGCCCATTGTACTGTGTATAGGGAGCTGTGGGCTTATCATACTGTGTATAGGGAGTTGTGGGACATCATACTTTGTATAGATAGCTATGAGGACCATCATATTGTGTACCTGGGAGACTCAGGAGACATTTTTAAATGTTAAGTAGTGGACACTTAAGAAGCATTATTGTTATTGGGGCACTGTATTGTGACCATCTCAGGCACACTGGGGGCATTATTACATTCTAGGGGCAAAATGTGGACACTTTTCTAGGACACTTTCCAAGGGCAATAATAATTTTGAGGGGCCAATTTTACAATGTAGAGCGCACAAATGAGGCATTATTCCCATGTGGGGGTACAGTGGTGGCATTAGTATGTGGGGTGGTAAGAGGAGCACTATTATTGTACCACATAGTAGGTGCAGTAGTAGGGGCACATATGGCAGCAGTGGCTCTGTATTGCGGTATCATGAGGATGAGGGGGTTTGTGCAGGTCGGAAATAGATGGGTTCGGGCCTGGAAATGTGAGAAGTCAGATGAGTCTGTGTTGTAATTTCTGCAGACGAACCCTGGCTGAAGAAATCGTCATGTTGGGCTGGGCCAGAAAGAAAAGACGAGAAAAGTTCATCAGAAAAAACATTAGCTGTAAGTCACCACTGTAACGTTGCGCCCTGCAACGTGGGGGTTCCACTCGCTTGCAGCGGTG
The DNA here is from genome assembly GCF_048569485.1 of Anomaloglossus baeobatrachus. Lineage (NCBI taxonomy): Eukaryota > Metazoa > Chordata > Amphibia > Anura > Aromobatidae > Anomaloglossus > Anomaloglossus baeobatrachus. The sequence continues at coordinate 348,693,015 of NC_134358.1, forward strand.
TGAGGTAGCTTCAGCAACACACGTACACAGTCTCTTTAACAGACTATAGGATTTATTAATAGCTCAAATAAACCATATTAGGTCACATAACAGAAAGATGTCAGTACTTCGCTTTATCCTCAAAGTCCAACACATAACATAAAGTCCACAGTGGAAGTTTTAGCAACTTCCCCACTCTCTGGCTCCTGCCAGCGTACAACTCTAGCCAAGGTTCCTTCCAGCACCCAGGGCCCTCTGCAGACCCCTGTCTGTCTCTCCTCCTGGAGAGATTCGGCCCTACAGCCCTGGCCTGGCTTGGCTGCACTCACCTCAGACTCAATTTCAGAGCCTTGTGTTCAGCGTCCACACAGGCTGATACACCCAGAGCTCCCGGCTCTGCTCTCACTTGTTTCCAGTACACACACTGGAAGTCTGGAGCCAGTCTCTATCTAGACTGCCCTAGACACACTCCACCTAGGTTCTGAGACAGGATTGCTTTAACCCCTGGAGCCACACCCACAGGTGGTAGGGAGTGTGTAATCAGCATCATACACCCTTCCATTGCTCTGCATGTAATGCAATCCTGTGGAACCACAGGTCCCAGCCAATTTCACATTGCAGAGCACCCATGCTTCTGCAAAACATACCGGTTCTTTGTAATACAGCCGGTTGATACGTCACATACCCTCCCCCTCTGTTCAAACCCGTAGGGGAGAACACTTGCCAACGACCTGGGGCCGCGAGACAGGGTATCCCCGCTGCCATGCCCCACCAGTCGAGAGGGCCGTCCAAGGTGCCCAAGAGCACTAGTCCCTGAGACATCGCCCGACACTGTCATCAAACCCTGTCGTGTCAACCTAGGGTTAAAGGACGTCCCCTTTCCGGACCGTTCTCTCCCGGACCCCCTCCCAGGGTCACCGTAGTAGAGAGACACGTCCTCAGTCAAACCTACAGTCTTGTCAGAACCTAGGCTTACTCGTGTATCTCCAGGGCTACTGTTGGGAACTCTAAACTCATAGCGGCCACTATCTACAGTACATCGCAGGGTACTTCTCTGTCGGCGATACCTTTTATCGCGTGTCTTAACTACTGGACTGACATGCCATCTTCCACTTCTTTCCTCTGAACAACGGGGAGAAGACGGCTGCTGTCCCCCACACAGTTGGCGAAGCTGCTCCTCAATTTTCAGGTTTTCTTGCCTCAACCGCTCCATGTCACGTACATGGTGTACCCGATATCCAAGAAGGCTTCGAATGTGTCCAAGACTCTCTACAGTCCCGACACAGACGAACGGAACCATACCAGCTTCCCTGGGTATCTTGCTCTCATTAGCAGCAGGGATTCTTAATCTCACCAATCCCGACTTATTCACCATGTCTTGCATGACTCGTCCGGTGCTTCCAATGACTCTCCCCACCAAAGCCCAGGGTTCTTGGATGATATCTTCCGCCAGACTCTGCGCTTTCCTTTTATACTCTAGCTGTCTAGTGGCTTCCTCATTTTGCAGTTGGACCTGCCACTTCATACGGACACATCTGAAGTGCATGTCCTTTAGAATAGCCACCCGGTTCCCAGTAATGTCACGGGTGGACAATATCACTAACTGTTCAGCCTCTGGGGTACAGTAGACCTCACACGCTTCCACAGCTCTCTTACAGTCGTCATGCATGCACTCGATGGCACACGCTTCTCTTAAGTCCTCAAGTATATCCACCATGCACTTGACTACAGAAGTCTCATTCATCCCTGCCGCTTCCACATGCTTGTCCAGTTTAGCTTCCAGAGTCAGCTCTCTTTGGGCCTCCTCTGCTTCAACAAGTTTGGTCAGGATCGACACTCGCTGCGCCATCTGCTCCAAGGCTCCCTGGGACTTGGACTGGTACTCTGCCAAGCGACTTCGGAGCTCTGCCACTTCTTTCTCCAGCTCCCTTACTCGACTCTCAGTAGCCTGCCTAAGAAGTATCTCTTGTTGCAGATGGTCTTTGCTCATCCTCTTGAATAAGTCTTCACTTGCGGACCTCTCTGGTCTACGACACATTATTTCCGAGGCTTCTTCCACCTCTACACCTCCGGCCTTTCCATGGGGTGCAACTTTGTCATAGTCACCCCTCTCTTGGGTCTCAGCTGCTTCACCTTCAGCCGCCTCACAGATAGGTGGCTCGTCAGCTTGCTCAGAAGCGGGAGAGAATTCAGCTTTCAACTCTGGGGTCGGCTCCTTCTCCATGGCTTCATCGCACGGACCACTGTTGTCCCGATTTATCGGTTTCTCTGGCAGCACGTCACTGCTTGCCAGTGTACCCACCTCAGCTTCAGAACCTTTTGGGTTTTTTACTCTTCTTACCCACGACCTTCTCTATATCCTCTATATGGGTGTTACCAAGCAGGTCAGGCAGGCTCTCAGTCCTGGATGAGACCTCTGGTCCAGACTTCACCTCCTCAGAAGCTCTCTTCACTTCAGCGCCAGCTGTTTCTTGGGTTTTCACTGCATTACCTTCAACTTCCTCTGGGGTCTCTGCCGTGTCACCCTCAGCCTGGGTGTCACACCCTTCAACATGGCACTCTGTTCCTTTTAGAGATTTGGGGCTGAATTCGCTGTCATCCACCCCAGCACCAGGTAGTTCACCAGTCTGCTCACCCTGACTGTTGGGGATTATTCCTCCCCCCTCACTCTCCAGGAGTCCATTTCCTATACCGCTCTCGCTTGACAGACTATCAGCTTCACCCGGGGAAATCATAGGGACCACCCCCATTACGTCCTTGGTTGGCTCATTTTCTGCGTTTTCACCCTGCTGATTTCTGTCGTTACAAGGTGTCAGTTCCGTCTCTGATTCCTCTTTCTTCTGTAGGATATCACCGTCTGACTCTACCGTAGCAGGTGTTCCTGGCACCATGTCTTCATTACCCAGGCATGTCACTTTCTCTACATCCTCAGATGGCATACTCTGTGCCCCCTCTCGGCGCTTATTACGTCTTCGGCGTCGAGAGGATGTTTTACCCTTCTCGCTCATTTGCACCTCACTGCACTCGTTTGTCCCCTTTCTAGAGTCAGTGTCTTTACTGGAGTCATCATCACTCCCCCTGGTGTCCTGGACTAACATGTCCCCGCTTAACCAGGTGTCAGTCTCCTCCCCTGAAACTACTTGGGTTTTAGTGGTCAGACTGTCACTTCCCTTTGGAGACGTCACGTCACTAACTTGGGTCCGTCCATCATTTTCTTTGGTCACCCCTAACTTAGGACAGTCAATTGTAGGAGGTGCTATCTCCTCCTTACCACACATAACTGCACAACAAGGACCCCTTTTAACCTC